>NC_063182.1:31826707-32126707 GCF_023159225.1 Perognathus longimembris pacificus
CACCTTTGTCATTTTTTCCCAACAGCTTTATTTCATGTATATGAAATGTCTTCAATAATTGCACTTAATGAGACTGTGCACCTTCATTATAATGCAGCTGTAGGAATGCATGTACAACCTCTAGGTTTTAATATTTGGAATGTGATTGGCTCTTAGGAATATTTTTCAGAAATATTGATGTGTTACAAGTGCCTGAGAAAGGAAGAAAGCTCATAAATTTTAATTATCCCAATAAAAAAAAAATAAATGGTAATGTTGGATAGTGATGTAGTAAACATGGTTGTGCTGGTGGCTTTACTCTATCCTGATTTGTAATTTTTGAATAAATGCCAAGGAGTGGAACTGAGGAATCATAAGGCAGTTTTTATAGTATATTAATACATATAAATTTAAGAATCTAGAATGATGACAGCAACTTGTAAAGAAGTTAATAGTAAATTATGATCAGAATTATGACTTTGGGGCTGGGGATATGTATGGCCTAGTGGCAAGAATGCTTGCCTCACATACATAAAGCCCTGGGTTCAATTCCCCAGCACCTCATATACAGAAAAAGGCCAGAAGTGGCACTGTGGCTCAAGTGGCAGAGTGCTAGCCTTGAGCAAAAAGAAGCCAGGGACAGTGCTCAGGCCCTGAGTTCAAGCCCCAGGACTGGCAAAAAAAAAAGGGGGTAGTGGAAGAATTATGACTTTGAATAACTCCAGAACCTGTAGAAATTTTATAAATAATACCTTATTTAAAATGTGTTTATTTTACTTAAAATGAATGGTTATTGTATTTTATGTACATAGGATATTTTAAAATAAATATTACATATACATACATATAAAGCTTTCCTAGCTTTTCTTGCCTTTGATTACTTATCCTCCTAAGCAATTCTAAGGTCCAGCCAATAGAAAATCAAGTCAATGCTTTCTTATTTTCCATCATGAAATACTGAAAGATAAACTATTTGTATAGATAATTTATTTAGGAATCATTTTAAATTTGTTAAAAATATCTAAAAGTTCTCCTATGACATTGAGTTAAAAGTTTTTATGGGCTTTCATATCATATTTCAAGCAATTCAAAGCAATTTTAACAACTCATATTTATGAAGCAAAGATAATTTGCCACCTAAAGCTGCTACCATTTTTTACTCATTAGTTTTAAGAACCAAATGAGTTGTAGTTTGTTCTTGTCCACAATAAAAGATATCTTTCGTAAAATGTCTGCATAGAATTCTACAGGCCACCCAAAATTGTATTAATGTCCTGGAATAAAGATTAATGAGGTTTCTATGTAAGTTGTTACCAAACAAATTAGCAACTATGAAATATAAATATGCTCATAAATACATTAAAGTTGAACCTTTAGTTAGAGCAGGTCACTGGCAAATTTTGACATTTTTCAGAATGAATGAGATTTACAAGGTTAAATAGCTTGGAATTGTATGAAATAATAATTTGAAAGAAAGGTTAGCATATTTTACCTAACATGTACAATCTGCAATTACATGCATTTCAAAATTTCAAGTTTGCAAAGTAGGTTTATCATCTTTGCATTTACCACAACTTACAACTGAAAGTCTAATATTTATTGGTCTCAGAAATTTTCTTGACTAAACATCTAACACTATTTGCTGTTCTCCTCAGAAAATATTTTTCATCTGTCCATTTTTAATCTTTAGAGAAAAAGTGCATTTTTCTCCTGCATTTGATAGTCCTCTATGTGTATTCTTAAACTTGGTAGGTCTTATTTCTCAAAAGCATTAATTTATTCCCTTAATCCTACCTATTACAACTATTTTAAATTTTTATTTCTTCTTCTTCACTCAGAAGAGTAGTACATACACTGTTACTACAATTGTAGTGGTTATCTCAAGACTTGTGCTATTACCCTCCATTTTAGTAACATTTAAAATTTCCTAAGTGAGAATTAAAAGCACTTCGTTTCTCAAGGAATTACTCATTATTTGTGTCATAAAAATGGACACACTTCCATCAATATCTAAAATTTAACCAATTGATCTCAGAAAGTCTCCTGAACTCCAAAGCATGTCCCCTGTGAAATCTTGCACACAAAGTTAACTCTGCCTGACAAAACTTCCTCAAAACTGTGTCTCATTAATGAGAATGGCCAAGAGACATATGAAAAAGTGCTCTACATCACTGGCCATAAAGGAAATGCAAATCAAAACAACATTGAGATTCCATCTCACCCCAGTAAGAATGTCATATATCAAGAAAACTAACAATAACAGTTGTTGGAGGGGATGTGGCCAAAAGGGAACCCTACTTCATTGTTGGTGGGAATGTAAACTGGTTCAGCCACTCTGGCAAGCAGTATGGAGAGTCCTTAGAAGGCTAAATGTAGAACTCCCCTATGACCCAGCAACCCCACTTTTGGGTATGTATCCAAAAAACCACAAACAAAATCACAGTAAAGCCACCAGCACAACAATGTTCATTGCAGCGCAATTTGGCATAGCGAGAATCTGGAACCAACCCAGATGCCCCTACATAGACGAATGGATCAGGAAAATGTGGTACATACACACAATGGAATTTTATGCCTCTATCAGAAAGAATGATATTGCCCCATTTGTAAGGAAATGGAAGGACTTGGAAAAAATTATACTAAGTGAAGTGAGCCAGACCCAAAGAAACATGGACTCTATGGTCTCCCTTATTGGGAATAATTAGCACAGGTTTAGGCAAGTCACCGCAGAGGATCACAAGAGCCCAATAGCTACACCCTTATGATCACATAAGATGATACTAAGTGAAATGAACTCCATTTTATGGAAATGATTGTTATATCACAGTTGTAACTACTTTCAACATCCCATGTGTATCTGTAGTTTCTACTATTGATGATGTTCGTGTATCACCTTCTTGTGATTGTATCTACACTATCTCTGTAATCTTATCTGAGTATATTGGAAACCATGTATACTGGTATTAGAATGAGGAAATTGAAAGGGAACACCAAAATTGAGAGACAAAGGGTAAAATAAGAGAAACAACAACAAAAGCAATACTTGCAAAACTGTTTGGTGTAAGTGAACTGAACACCTCAGGGGGGGAAAGGGAAAGGGGGAGGGGGAGGGGGGTATGAGGGACAAGGTAACAAACAGTACAAGAAATGTATCCAATGCCTAACGTATGAAACTGTAACCTCTCTGTACATCAGTTTTATGTTAAAAACTAAAAACAAAATAAAGCAAAACAAAACAAAAACTGTGTCTCTTCCTTATTTAGGCAAAGAATGCATTAAATATTAACTTCAGGATGAAGAATGTAGACAATCTTTTGGAAAATGGTAACCTCACCAATATCACATTGGAGATTATTTTTTATATATTCTGAGAGTCTAAGGGAACAAGGCATCATCACGGTGCTCAGGATACCCAGCACTGATCACCCTATAGACCCACAGATTCCTGCGTTTTCTCACTTGCTTCTGTAACCTCATTCTACCACTGAGCTCTACACTCTGATATAATTCATAATGGCAAGATTTTCTAATCAAATAGGCTCATTGATTTTGGTAGATCAAATATTTGAAGGTGCTGAGTTTATTAAATGCCCTTACCACTGATATAAATTTCTTTGTTGATGAATTTACTTTTGCCTTTTTCACTTATCTTAAAATATTTTATTTCAGTTATTGTCACTTTAATTAAGTTTATGTAATTGAAATTCATACCTTGTAAAATATACTTTTTAAATCTTGATGAAGCATAAAAAATGTCAATGACAATCATAGTATAATCAATGTGTAGTCTAATTTCACCACCCCCAAACTTATTTTTTGCATTCCATGCCAGTGATTCTCACAACCCCAAAGTCAAGCTACTGTGGATTTTAATTATGTCCAGTTAGGTTCATCATTAAAGAAAGCTTTTGATATACAGAATTAAATATTAAGCACTAATTCCATTTTAGTGAGAATGAGTGGTGTTTTATCTTATTTGTTCATCATGTTTCCAAAGTATATCCTGCTTCATTTTAAGTAGTAACTATATATTGCATTCAAATACAGTAACATGAATATATCAAATGCAGTAATATAAAGTTATCACACTTATCTGCTGACACATTGATGATTAGTTGGTTATTTAAGGTTCTATACTCTTAAAAATAAGTGTGCTTTAAAAATAGACATTTTTGCCAGTCACAATTCACACAATTCACAATTCATGCCTATAATCCTAGTACAGGAGGCTGATAATATGATGACCACAGTTTGAAACTAGACCAGGCATGCATACTCTTAACTGCAATTTACCACCAGAAAGCTGGAAATAGAGTTGGGGTGTGAGTGGTACAGCACTAATGTTGAGCATAAAAGCTCAGGGACCAACACCCAGGCTCTGAGTTCATATCCCAAGTCCTGCATAGAAAGATAGTAATGATCACCATCATTATCACCATCTGCACCACCATCATCATAATACAGATTGTATTGTTCTTAAGGAAAACATGGCTGCCAAGCTTAGATATCATGATGAGGAAATGCGTAAATCTGTGTTACAAAAACAACTGTCCCTCCTTTTTTTCTGTTGTTCTATCATTTTGTTTTTCTTCAGCGAAGTGATAGCCTGCTAGTTATTCATTATATCCTCATTAGACCCTGTTACCAATGGCAGCTCTCATTTTACACATTCTAGTTTCTAGTAATACCTCATTGTCACTTAATTTGTATTCCCCTGAAGACTATGACTTTTAGTATCAAATCTTGTGCACATAGGATATTCATGTGTCTTCTTACTCAACACATCCATTTATAAACTAAGTTAAAATAGAATTTAGTTCATTATTTATCTATTCTTGATTCAATATCTTCTTAAGTGTACCTTTTTAAAAAGGCAAATAGTATCTCTAGAGTAAGGAAAAATTAAAGATCCATAGCATTTTAATGTAATACATTTTTTCTTCATCAGATCTTTTTAACATAAACATAATTTGGGGGACATTAATTGAAAGATGACATGTTCTGACTTCAATTGTTGCATCCTAGTTCTGAAAGGGATGTTATCTTGTTATTTTTTAAAAAGAAAATACAAATGATAATGTGAAGGTAATTGTATTTTCATGTAACAAATCTCTCAAAAACTTGTCGCTGCAACGGATCAAATCATGTTATCTTCCCACTATTTCTGTAGATTCAAAGACAATTTAGGTTTTCTTATGTAGTTACACCAAAGAGATTGACTGGATATATTGCCATCCCATAGTTTCAACTAAAACTAAAGGGTCTATTTCCAAGGCAGCTCAAACACATGGCCAGAAGACCTAGTTCCTCATCCAAGCACTTATGTACACACCATATATGTACACTCACAAAGACACACCTTAGTGTGTCATAATACAGCCAGTGCTTATATTCATCTGTGCATGCTCTATAGATACTTGTCTATATTCAACCATCACTTTCCAAGAATACGAAGCAAGAATTTTTCAAGGACTGAATTATTTTACTCAAACTGCCATTTTTTCCAAATTTTTATTATCAAACTGATGTACAGAGAGGTTACAGTTTCATATGTTAGGCATTGGATACATTTCTTGTACTGTTTGTTACCTTGTCCCTCATACCCCCTTCCCCCCTCCCCCTTTCCCTTTCCTCCCCTGAGGTGTTCAGTTCATTTACACCAAACAGTTTTGCAAGTATTGCTTTGTAGTTGTTTGTCTTTTTTTACCCTATGTCTCTCAATTTTGGTGTTCCCTTTCAATTTCCTCGTTCTAATACCAGTATACACGGTTTCCAATATACTCAGATAAGATGACAGAGATAGTGTAGGTACAACCACAGGTAGGTGATACAAGAATATCATCAATAATAGAAGCTACAGATACACATAGGACGTTGAAAGTAGTTACAACTGTGATATAACAATCATCAAACTGCCAATTTTAAAGTCACCAATGAAATTTGTCAATTCTTTCTAGAATGTATAAGTAAAATTTGTGCATTGATTTTGATTTTGTTTGCTAGTCTCTTAGGTAAACCATCATTGCTCACCTAGGTCCTCATTTTTATTCTGCTGCCTGCTCTGCTGTCTGCAGTCTATGGTGAATAATTTAGGCATTGTTTCCCTTTCAGAACATCAAATTACACAACTAAGAAATGGATTCAGTGGCTGTTCATCAACTTCAAATTTGATTATGAAAAGTAGCTTATATAACATATCACGCTGTCAAAATATGAATAAATAACTATCATTTATTTGAACATTTTTAGTTACTTAATTTAAATTTAATTTAATTCACCATAAATTTGGTATGATATACATATGTATATATATACATATATTATATACATATATTATATATATATATATATATACTCAGCAATGTCGTTTGTCAGGTAATTCTATTTCAGAATATATTTACATGTATGTATAAAAAGAGCAAGAAGAAATAGTTGAATAAACTACAATATATCCTTTTAATAGTATATTTGCACGAAATGAGGGAGGAGGAAATGAGTTGGATAAGAAATGTATGCCCTGTCTTACGTATGAAACTGTAACCCCTCTGTACAGCACTTTGACAATAAAAAATGAAAAATAAATAAATATTTAAGTATAATTTTTACAAATACAGTTAATGGTAGCAGTAGTCTAACAATCTGTAAAAATACCAGAGACAGTGCCTGCAGATTTTTCTGCAATGTAATCATAGCTCAATACAAACAAAATAACAAACAAAGAAATATAAACAAATAATGGTGATATTGTCATAACTCAGATATGTTTAATTGTGTCTCATTTTCATCACATTTATCATCATGGACAGCACAAAAAGTCAACAAAAGAGATAAGTATACAAACTCTCTTTACAATTTGACAAATAGATTTAAATCATTGCTTCAAATCAAGACATTAATGTTTTCATAGACCATTAGAAACTCCCTCATTCATATTCTAAGCTCTTAATTTGAAATATAAATCATTCACTCCAATAATTAACCTTTTTGGTAGTATCTAACTCTTTCTAAGAAAAGAAGAAAGGAAAATATATAAAACAGGCTTACCTTTCTTTTATCCCCAGAGATTTTAAACACTTCTTCATGTGTCTACTGGCTATTTTTATTTCCTCTCCAAAGAAGTCTCTTTTCAATTCTTTAGCCCATTTTTAAGGGGTGGTTGTTTCATTGCAGATTTGTTATTGGGGGTGGTTAATTGCTTTGAACTCATATTTTATGAGGCCCTTGTCTGTGTGTAGATAGTGAAAATCTTCTACCAATCTGTGGGCTTTCTATGTATCATGATAGCTATGTCTTTTACCATACAGTTCAATGTGATACCATTTATCCACCTTTCTTTGATTTGTTGTGTTTCTGGATCTTTATTTAGGAAGTTTCAACCTGTGCCAAGAGGCCCTACTGTTGCCCTTCTTCCTTCCTGTAAATCATAACCCCCTTGAGATGTACTCATTACGTTACTTATGTAACTGCCACCACTCTACCTATTATCATTACAATACAATACAACTAGATTTTAAAAATAAAATCTTATTAGCACCCTGACAACACTTCAAGTCTTTATTAGTTCCCTAATCTTCCTGATTGACTTCTCTACAACTTTTCTAGTTCCTCTAAACCTAATAGCCTCAATTTTCCTTGGCACTCAACAGGGACTGTACTTCAGACAGTCTGTATTACAAGTACAACTTCTAGAGTATTATTTGCAGAGATAATACCATGACTATGTCCTTCAGTTCTTTAGGTCATAGAAAAAGAATCAACTCAGCTATTATACAATTCCACTTGTTACTCTACTCATTTCCACTTTACAAAGGATCACTGCCCTCCATGACACTTAACTTCTGGCATTGTAGATACTGCTTTGTCTTCAGTTCTTTCCTCTCAGGCTATGAACTCTGACACGAGAAAGTAATTGAATTTACTCAATATTGTGTCTACAATGTGTGGCATATATTAAGAGATCAATGAATATTTTCATTGAATTAAATATGTAATGTTTGAGACTGAAAATTCCTTTTAGTCAGGAGCATTAATTTTGGGTGTATCTTGCATTTATTTGAATGCAAAATATTTCAATCAACAGCCCCACAGAAGATTAAATCACAATTATTTTTAGAGATGACGTCATTAGATTGAAGGTCTTTTTGGATAACTTCTCAAAATGTAACTGAAAACTAAAGCTACTGAACTTCCATAGCACGTATGAATCTCACTACTGACCAAATGGTTACATATTTTAGAGCATAATTTTAGCTGATGTTTATTAAAACTTTCTATGTTCTTTGTTGATATTACTAAATAAAAAAGCACAGCAATCTGATACAGAAAACCTCCTGCAGTTAGCAATAAATCTGGAAGAAAATAACAGAAATCATGATCTAAGACATATCAACAAATGTCTTGAAGTCGTTTGTCATTTTATCCTGTGTCTCTCGATTTTGGTATTCCCTTTCTAATACCAGTATACACAGTTTCCAATGTACTCAGATAAGATACAGTGATAGTGCAGGTACAACCACAGGAAGGGGATACAAGAGGATCATCAACAATAGAAACGACTACAAAAGCAATACTTGCAAAACTGTTTGGTGTAAACCAACTGAACAACTCAAGGTGGGAGAGGGAAAGAGAGAGGGGGGAGGGGAAATGAGGGAGGAGGTAACAAACAGTACAAGAAATGTATCCAGTGCCAACGTATGAAAATGTAACCTCTCTGTACATCAGTTTGACAATAAAAAATAAATAATAAATGAATAAAACACTGGAATGAAAACGAAAGAACAAACAAAAATGTCTTCAAAGAAGTAGCTAGCAAATTGATGCCAGAGTTGGAAAAGTTACAGGATAGTTTTCCAGTGCAGTTGCCCAGTTCATTGCGATGTCTTTGTAAGAAAAATAAAAATACTGAGGAAGCCAAATTCTAAACTGAAAAAAAAAAAAAAGGTTTCTTCCTGTTGAAAGTTCGCGATGAGTAAAAGCCTCTGGGGACAGGGAAGGTGTAGCAGCCTTGTGAGTATCAAACAGTCTAGCATCCAGTTAAAGAGTGAAATTTGGATAGTTATTAGGGAAAGTGTTTGAGGACAAACAAAGAATTAGAGAATTCCTAATATTTTTGTGTATAAAATAAAGAGCACCCTCTTCTCAACTAGAGGGGAGTGAAGAAGCACTGGGCTAAAGAAATAGTCAAGCTTTTCCCATAACAACCAAGATTACTGCAAATTGCCTCTGAACCAGCAATGATTTGTGGGGAACGGAACAAGTCTCCATAAATGCTCCTTATAATGAAAGTGGGTATTGTTATTGATGAAGGCAAGTCGTTTATCCAAGATAATAATCAATGAATAACAGGGATACAAGGCACAGAAATTCATGAACAAAATGCATTTCCTTCCTTCTTGTCAGAGTGATATGAAGAGGAGCCATGTGGTATACATCATATCTATTCAAGATCATTACACCTCCCAAATTTCTGTGTTGAAAAAAATTACATTTCCATTTCACAGATTATATTCCCAATGCACAAATGTTAATTTTGTTATGAATAAAATTAATGTAATATTTTATTTCCTTCTATCAATCAACAAGTATTCATAGAAGGTGATTTTCTAACTTTAAATGTACTGTGACAACTTACAAAATATTTGAAATGTAGATAACCATTTTATCAGATCCCCGCATATTATGATTTATATTACCATCAGTGTTTGGTAGAGAATATGCAATTTTGAAGGGTATTGTTAATGGTATTGTTTTGTTTTCTTCTTTTAATGCGAATAAAGATTGTGTAGACAAGAAAAGTAGATACACTGAAGGGAAACTGCAAATAGTCATATTTAAAATGTTCTGAACTGCAGCAAGCACAGTAAAGGATCTTACTCATTTCTGAATATACTTGAACAAAGAGAACTAGGATTTCTTGGTAAAATGATTCACACTGTAGGAACAGGAGCAACCAAATGAATCTGATACCTCTTGTACTACCAGAAAGTAATATATGTTAAAAAAAAAAAAAAAGGAAACAGAAATGTCATGTCCAAAAGAAATGGGCATCATCTGAATTTTTTGTGTCCACAGTGAAATCAGTTTAAGCAAAATCGTTACTGATGCAGATTTGTTCTTTGGCCTCAAAATATAAAGCCATTGGAGTATTTTGTTCTTAATCTTTCAAGAAGAGAAGTGAAGGGCTGGGGATATAGCCTAGTGGCAAGAGTGCCTGCCTCGGATACACGAGGCCCTAGGTTCGATTCCCCAGCACCACATATACAGAAAACGGCCAGAAGCGGCGCTGTGGCTCAAGTGGCGGAGTGCTAGCCTTGAGCGGGAAGAAGCCAGGGACAGTGCTCAGGCCCTGAGTCCAAGGCCCAGGACTGGCCAAAAAAAAAAAAAAAAAAAAAAGAAGAGAAGTGAAAAGACAGTTTTCTTTTTTTCTCAAACCTTCTAGAAAAGTATGGTTGAAGGACATAAAGCCACAACAAATGTGGGACACACTTCACAAAACAGTTGCCTCTGAGATCATGTTATCTGAACCTGAAGCACCTGAAGCCAACATATGGTAGTAAGGTTAAATAACCTGGGAATTCTTGAAGCCTAAATGTGGGTGAGCATGAGATGGGGAAGTTTGTGGATAATAAAATTGACAATATGAGCCCACTTTTTCAATGGTTTCAGTTCAAAGCGAGTGTAAGTAAGGAATCATGGCACTTTCAAGACAGACACTTGAATGACTGATAGTGGAAAGGGAGGAATAAACCATTGTAAAGTATCACCTGAAAGGTCTTCATGCATGTGCTACTCACTTTTTGGGGGAAGAGAATAGCAACTAAAGTTTTGTCTCATTTGAAGAACAGTGCTGTAATTTATTGTGTTGTCTAGCATTGAAGAACATTCCTTTTTCTTATGAAGTTATTTCAAATATTACTCCAAAAACTAAACAAATTGTACCCACTGCCTTATGTATGAAACTATAACCCCTCTATACATCACTGTGACAATAAATAAATAATGATTCAGAAAAAAAAATTCCTAAACATTAATAGATGCTTTTGTGAATATCAATGCTCCCTAAATTATGTTCAAAGCATGTCTTTTGTAATTATTTTATTTATTAATTGTAAGTAGTTTTACAAAGAGGTTGCAATTCAACATCTTAGTTTATGACTACAAGAATCTTGATCAATGCCACCTCTATCATAAACCTCTTCCACTTATCCCAACACCACCCACCTCCCTCAATGTTCTTAGATTTGTTTTCACGTCTGTGCATTCAATATTAAGACTTCATTCACTCACCTTTCCTATCTCAATTGAGCTAGCCCTTTTCCTTCTCCCCTCCCCTATAAGCCCCATTTACTTGGTATTCATTCTGTTAAACCTTAAGTCACTTGTTCAAAAGAGTACGCCACTGGAATTCTCTCGCTGTACATTGAATATTTTAGTTAAAAGTGCATATACGCATACAACCCCGTATACGTTTATATATCTATATAAATAGCTATCAACTATATATGTAGATATATATACAAGTTGATACATATCTATATTTTTATCTATCTATATCAATATCTACATCTATTTATCTGTCTATATGCATATACAGGATGTTAGATATCCATATCAATATTTTTAGAATGCCTAGATAAATAGCAAGTTCAAAATACCCTAAGTCAAAAATACATACAATACATGTAACCTATAGGATATCATAGCTTAGGATACACAGTTTAAACACATACAAAACACAGTTGGACAAAATTATTTATGACAGTCTATTTAAATGAAATTCTGAAAATATCATCGAGCATATTGGATATCTATATTAAAAAATACTGGCAACACATTACACTGTAGAATGAATTCAACTCCTTACGTTCCTCGTTAGTAGCATGCATTATTAGGACTCTTCCTGTCCAATAAAATCATGGCTTATATTATAAATTCAGAGAAAAAAAACAAAGTTCAAAACTATGCTTCCAAATGAGTGTGTTCTGTTCTGCCCTCATTGTAAAAAGACAAAAAATAACAATCCTAAATGGATGGTTCACAAGTCAGGAACTTGACAGTAGATATTTCCTTGTTTGTATCTGTTGCTACTGTAGACATAGGAGATACACTGTAATGCACTAAGTATGTTGAAAATCACATCATCACAAGAGTGACATTTACTTGAGTACTCAATGTCTGTTGGTTTCTCTGAGCTTTAGTTTCTTACCAACACTGTTATAATAGTTTTCAATAACTTAAAGGCAAATTTTATATAGAAGAGCATTGTGTGAAAATGATCCATTGTTACTGAGTACAAAAGTATCAGCACAAAATAACTGAATTGTTGAATACTTTTTTTCTGCTACTGGTTGGAATCAGAAAATATCTATAATTAGATCCACTCATGCAGCAGTTTGGTTTTAACATGTAATGCTACACAGTTTTCATGTGGATTGTGCTTGTCTGTCTGTCTACCTACCTACCTATCTATATTCAGAACTCTAGCAAGTTCCCTTATAATCACTCAGATAATAATAATAAAGATGAATATTCTTAATATCATCAGTACTAACTTGTTTCATTTTTCCTGAATATTGAGATTTAAATGTAACTACTCTTCCTTCATATTCTATTTCTGTTGCTCATCATGATTACTGGAGAAGTTTTCAATAAGAACTGCAAAATACAAATTGAAATTTAAGCAAAATAAAACACCAGTGTTTCTATATCTCTGTCTTACTTCACACAAATATTGTATTTTTCTTCAAATATTTCCATTGTTTCTGATTTATGGGTAGTAGAATGCCTATATATGCCACATTTGCTTGAATCATTTGTCATTGAGAGACACCTGAGCTGATTACACATCTTGAGTATGCTAATTAAAGCTGCAGTGAAAAATGGTTGTGCTGGTAACTTTAGTGTACCCTTGTTTGTACTATGTTTGATACATGCCCAGGAATGGAATTCTTGGGTCATATTGTAGGTGTTTGTGTAGATTTTTTTTTTGAAAATCCTCCATGCTGTTTTTTGTTGTTGTTGTTATTGTTGTTTGCCAGTACTTTCGCTTGAACTCAGGGCCTGAGCACTGTCCCTGGCTTCTTTTTGCTCACTCGACCACTTAAGCTACAGTGCCACTCTGGCTTTTTCTGTATATGTGGTGCTGAAGAATTGAACTCAGGGCTTCACTCTACCACTAGGCCACATTCCCAGCTCTCTCCATGCTGTTTTCCAGTGTGGCAGAACAAGCTTTCATTCCCAGCAACAGTGTAATTAAGTGAAGTAAGCCAGACCCAGAGAAATACTGGTGGCATGACTTCCCTCCTTTGTGTTGGCTAGAATGTTCCTATAAATCTGAAAGTAAACACACTGGATGGTATTCAGGTAGCTACATATAAATTTACTGAAAAATGATAGACTGCATGGAGAGCTCAAATACTATATAATTCTTTAGAAAGACTAAATCAAAGCCAACAAAATAAGTATTAGGAAATGGGTACTTCAACTAGACAGAGGTGGGGCCAAGAGGAGGTAGAAGACTGAAGGGGAAGAGGAGACCCATGCATTATTTACCACAGAGTTTCAAAAATAAGGGAAGGGGTTGCTCAAAGTGGGGGATGAAGATATTGAAGGGATAGCACAGATCAAAATATATTGTGTGTGCTTTGCTAAATGGCAAAAATTAGCAACACATAACTGAAAAATTAAGAACACTGAGGGCAAGTATAGGCTGGGAAGGTTGGGTAAGAACATTGAAAGGGAAAATATTGATTCAGACTGCATTCATAAACAGTTTTGTTGAATGGCAACTCCTTGGTACAACTGCTTAAGATAATAAAGACATTCAAAAATTACAATATAAATAACTTCAGGATAAAGGAAATCATGCAGGCTAGATCCAGGGTACTTAAGATCAGGGAAAACATGAGCCAGACTGAAAGGAAAACAAGTGAGATAAAATGGAATCTACAAACCATTAGCAAAGCAACTTGGGTGAGACTGTTGAAAGGGGTGACATTGATCAAGATATATTTTATCCATAAATGACTTAGTTAAATGGCAACTCCTTTGTACAATTATATAAAAATAATTTTTAGAATACTGAAATTTTCAAAGAAAACTTGCTAAATATCTTTCCCATTCATTATTTTTATGCTGTTCATTATCCCACATAATAGACATCAATTTTGTTTGTTCTATTATTAGTTAATTAGTATTTTGCTGGTGCTGGGGCTTGAACTCATGGCCTGGGTTCTGTCCTTAGGTCTTTGTGCTCAAATCTAGTGCTTTACTACTGGAGCCACACCACTTCTGACTTTTTCTAAGTACTTTATTGGAGGTAAGAGGCTCATGGACTTTTTTGCCCTAGCTGGGCTCAAACTGTGATCCTCAGATTTCAGCTTTCTATGTGGTTAAGGATACAGGCATGAGCCACTGGTGTCCAGCTGTGCTATTATTAATATTGTTTTGTGACATTTTAGTTATCATCAAAATATAATTTACTGCATCTATTAATTAATTTATTCTGGATATTTTCTATATTCACAATATTTTAGTATTAGGCTTATTTTTTAATGTTTGCTTTAAAATTATTTAATATTAATTTTTATTTTTAATGGGAAGTTGTTTCCATTTCCAATAGATGTAATTGTTCATTTCTAATTTAGTTCATACAGGTAATATTTTCTTTCAGATTTATTAGTGCTGCTTGCTACTCTGTAATATTTTACCCTTGGTCTTTCTGTTTTTATTTAGCTATCTATATAAATTATCCAGAATATTTTGAAAGACATTAGTCATTTATTTAACTTAGTTTATTTTACTGCTTTTATCGTATCTCAAGAATAATAGTCTTATAAAAGTTTAATTACACTCGCTATCTTGTTTATATTTTATTGCTCCCATAAATTTTACTTGTACATACATAAATCCCAGAAAGAATGGTGTTTCTCTATAGTCATCATTTATTTATTTTCATATAAACTCCATACTCATTCTCCAAAATATTCTCCCTTCCTCTTCACTTGCCCATGGCATTGTGTAAGATTTCTCTTACCTGTCCCTACAAAATCACCCTTATTTATGATCAAGTGTGACAGAAAGTCTTCAGATGTATTTGCTTGAAACCTTGTAATATTTTGTTTATTTTAGAGGTACTTTACGTGTACATAACTGGAAGAAAATAACCTATCATATGTGTATGGTTCCATCCATTTCAGCCGTGTCTGAAGACAGGCACAGTGCACTGACTCCGGAGGGTCTCACCTTCGTCTCTTCCACCATCACCTTGCAAACAATTGTGTGACAAGTTATGTAGAGAGTTGTTTTGCCTATTTTAAATAAAATACAAATACAATTATTAAGTATGCATTTATTTCTGGTTTTTAAATGGAAAATATTTTTGAGAAATCAATAGGTAGCTTGTACTTATAACTTATTTTATATTAGTTAAGAGAGAATACATAGTTATAGGACCATTGGATTAGATATTTTGTTTAAATTTTAAGTTAAACTGCCGCATGTCCCCCTGAATGGTTTAATATCCTCTAAAATATCAATTTTTTCCACTGATGTACTATTTTTGTATTTTCTAGATTATTTTCTGCAACTCATTTTATTTTATTGATTAGTTATGTCAAAACCACCTAGGGTAGAAAAATAGTTATAGTATGCTAATTGATCAAATATTTATAAAGAAAATTATGAAGACCTACTACAAATAAATAAGGAGAAACATATAATTTAAAGAAATCTAAAGCTAGAGTCCAGTATGAGTCATTCTTGGAATCATACCTGTAGCTACCCAGAAGGCAAAGACATAGAATATCATACAAATCCATCCCCCAAATAAACCATCAGAATCAAGGGCTAGCACCGTGTGTCAAGTGGTAGAATTCGAGCGAATCAAATTGAATAAGTATGAGGCTCTGTGTTCAAATTTCGTACCATCAAAAAAAATAGAGGGGGGCTGGGGATATAGCCTAGTGGCAAGAGTGCCTGCCTCGGATACACGAGGCCCTAGGTTCAATTCCCCAGCACCACATATACAGAAAACGGCCAGAAGCGGCGCTGTGGCTCAAGTGGCAGAGTGCTAGCGTTGAGCGGGAAGAAGCCAGGGACAGTGCTCAGGCCCTGAGTCCAAGGCCCACGACTGGCCAAAAAAAAAAAAAAAATAGAGGGACACAGGGTAAAAAAGACAAATTATTACAAAAGCAATACTTGCAAAACTGTTTAATATAAATCTACTGAACAACTCATGGGGGGAAGGGAAAGGGGGAGGGGGAGGAGGGAATGAGGGAGGAGGTAACAAACAGTACAAGAAATGTATTCAATGCCTAACATATGAAACTGTAACCGCTCTGTATATCAGTCTGACAATAAAAATTTTAAAAAAATTCTGTTGGTGTTGAACACACATTCACAAATAAAATATTCAAATGTACAATAAACAATGGAAATTTCAAGCCTAATTCATCAGTAAAGTGAAAAACAGTACTGTTATATATCAAGCTGACGATTGTATAGATACCTCAAAATAGCTAACATTTTCAATAACAGTGGAAATATATTTGGCTGGGATTTTGGACAATTTGAACACCACTGGTGGTGATATAAATACTACTTCTATCTGGAAACTTTTTCTCAGTTTCAACCACAGCTGATGAACTTGGAGATATTTTAAGTGAATATTATTAATACAGAAATAAATCCATTTTAAAATGGTTGTATAATGAAAACTAATTGGAAAATAAAATGGAAATATTTTGCTATACAAAATTATGTTACTCTTATAAATGCTTACCGAGCCTAATAAAATATATAAACACTCAATTTTAGACATAGAATTAAAATACTGCTATTCCATTTTACTTAGTTTACCTAATAAGCAATACAAATCTAAAGACAGAAATCAAGAAAGTTGCAGATAACGTTTTGAAAGAGTATAACTCGATTATCCCAATAGACCCTCTGACTGATAAATTGTAATGGTTCCTTCAAGATGTCACTTCAAGAGTTGTACAGATATTTGACCAAACATTATGCTAAGTCTGTAAGTGTGTGTGATTTTATAAGAGTAACCTTTATATAGGTAGTTAGAATAAATAATTTAGACTGTCCTCCCTAATATGTGAGGTTTCTATCCAATTGCTTGTAAGGGTTGATGGCCTTTAAACTGTGCTCTTAGCATTTTTTTTTAAATTGTATTTCTCTAGGACAGATTTTGCTATGTAAACCATATTGGAAATCTGCCTGACATAGCTTTGTGATGGGAATATGAAAATCTTATTGCAAACCTATGCTAGGACATTAGCTTTTAACTTTCTATTGGACATATAAAGATCCCGTATTTAAGACTCTTTAATCTGAATTAAACAATAAAAATGTACTATTCCTCAACCTTTGCTATTCAAATTTTACATCTTATGTCTTGACAATTCTGCTTACAGTCTCTCTCTCTCTCTCCCTCCCTCCCTCCCTCCCTCCCCTCTTCCTTCCCTCCCTCCCCATGTAGACCCATCTATGCTGATTTTGTTTTTGTGGAATACCTTTGTTCAGTGATCACGTTCTATTTATCAATATTTATTTTGTTCACTTATGATTTATATTTCATAATTGTCTGAAAATGTGGATCTGTGGAAAACTTAGAGTTGCATTATTAAATATACCTTCTAATTCTTACGTGCAATTGCCTTGCAAGCCATAGTTATATTACAAATATGTGTCTCATGTATGTGGGATTCAGAGTGCTTTTAGAGTCTTATTTTTGTTTGGATTTCTTTTATTTTTATGAAAGTCTGATGTTAAAAGTAACACCTAGCATTGCATGTTATTAAGCAATTAGCTGCAAACAATTAGATAGCAGTGATTAATGTGGTGTTTGACAGGTGATACTGTGTTTTTGTGGAAGACTAAAATTACACAAAATGCTCTTGAGAATTTGCTCCTCCACTGAATAAGATCTTTGAACACTGAACAAATAAATGTATTAAGTTTTCTTAAGTCCCATATACAAATCTTTTCTTAGATGAATATGCATGCTGTCAATGTTGGTAAAATAAAATAACACTATTTTAAGTATGTTCAATCTTGGAACATGTATGAAACACTACTTTGCTTTCATAAAAATCTGTAATAAATGTATTTAAAATGTAAAATCACATGTCCATCTTCATAGTAATTACCAGTGTGGTTGAAGGATTCAATACTGATTTGTCCTCATTCTTAGTACATTTCTGTTTTTATATATGTAAAAAAAATCTAACGCGAGGAAAAATATTTCAGTTAATTTACGATGGATGTTCTTTTAATTAGATGACCTGATAAATCACTGTGGAAAATATATTTTAAGTAAACGTCTAGTTTACATGGAAAAGACTACTAAATTATAATGACCCATACATTTCTCTTTATAAAAATTAATTGTATTGGTTAAGGAAAAGGAAATAAAGATCAGAGAAGTTCTATTTACTAAAAATAAGTGAATGTTTACTAAAAAAGTGTGTTTGTCATCCAAACTTGCAAAGATGGTATAAATATGTATGTTTCAAATTTGTTAAATCATAATATAAATTATGAAGCTATTCTAATTTTATAGTTGATGTTATTAATGTGATGCAATCAACCTATAATTAAATAAAGTAGAATAGGCTTGGAGCGCTGTTTCCAGATTGAATACATCCTTAATTTTTTGTTGTATGTTATCATAATGATATTGACACAATGCCGAAATTGTATTAAAAAATGGAGTTTTGTTTTATGTCTCAACCTTAGTCATGGTTTTCCAGAATAGAAGTAGGTATACCAGTTAAAGCAATACTTTGTGCTGAGAATTTCCACAATATGGTGTCTGCAAGATGCCTAGTACAGAAAAGTTAGTGATGTAATGCCAGTCTAAACCCAAAGACTTGTCCACTGGAGAAGCTGGTGCTCCTGATTCTAGCCCTAGCCTGATAAATAAGGAATCAGTTTGAGAACAGCTGCAGGCATAACCAGTGTTCCAATGCAATTGGAGTGAAGAGAACACTTTCTTCCTTCTTTCACCTTTTTATTCAATGAAAGCCTTCCAAGCATTTAAAGAATCCCTTCCTACAATGTGGGCGCATCCACTCCGTTCAGTCTATATGCTTAGGACACCCACAAACACCTTTAGAGTCAGACTCCCAAATACTGATTTTCACTCTTAACAAAAATATTCACCTATATATATAAAATGCAGCAAATCTGAACATACTTTTCTCATTTTATTCACATAGAGATAATAAATACTTGCACAAAGAAAATTGTTAAATACTTCATCAGTCACAAAAATTGTTCTCTATACAGAAAAAATAAAGCCATATAAATATGATATATCATGTCATTGAACATGGTAACAACTTATCCAACATAAAGTTTGATGCATAAATAAATATAAAGTAAAACTACATACACAAATGTAAGCCACTGAAAATAAAAATTGGTTGGGTTCCAATTATTGAGAGAGAACTGATTCTGTTTCGATCTTTGAGAGAAATATTGAAAAGTTTTGTGGTTACTATTAATGGCTTCAAAATATACTATGTAAAATAATGTGAGGTTCAAGGCAAAACTAAGAGCAATAGAAAGTTAGTGTTGGAGGATCAACCGTAGTTTGTTTTGAAATGATCTTCCAATACAAAAGGCAGTTGTTGTTTTTTTTTTTTTAAACAACACTGTTCTTTGCTTTTCAATAACATATTTACTGTGGTCTAGAGTTTAATAAAAGTTTTTTTGAGTTTCAAATCCTTTAAGCATACTTAGCAGAGGCTCAAGAACAAGGTGCACTGATGGCTAAGATTACTTTTGATATAAAAATAACACACTATATATCTTTCTATTTAGTTATTGACCCACTCTGCTCCTGCACATTTTGTTGTGGCCATAAGGTTAAAAGGCCAAGCCACTTGATATATATAGCAATGACAATGACAATTGTTTACACCTGCTGAATAAGAGTGCTATTTACAAAACAGATGCAGTTCTATATATGTTACATAGATCATATTTCCCTTGACTATTTTATAAAGTCAGGCTATCTAATGTTTGGAACAGTTTTTCATTTCTTAAAACTCATGCTTGTTTAGAATAACAACAATGATATACAACTTGTTTCCATAACTTGGAGTTCATTTTGCTTAGCATAATCTTACGTGTTCATATGGACATAGCATCTTCTGCTAGTACTATCCTAGATGTGTACTAGTTCTCCCAATGAGGGAAACCATAGAGTCTATGTTTCTTTGGGACTGGCTCACTTCACTTAGTATGATTTTTTTCCAAGTCCTTTCATTTCCTTAGAAGTGGGGCAATGTCATTCTTTCTAATAGAGGCATTTCTTTCCAATGGTTTTACCCCTGATAACACTGTAACTGATTTTAGTACCCTGGATACTGTATATACATGTTCTGGGACTAGGGAAGGGAAAGAGAATACCAAAATTAGGAGACAAAGGATAAAAACAAATCAATGCAACAGCAATACTTACAAAACTGTATGGTGTTAAACCAATTGTACAACTCATGGGAGTGGGGGAGAGGAAAACAAGGAGGGGCAGTAGGGGGAAAATGAGGGAGGAGGTAACAAGTTGGATAAGAAATGTACTCACTGCCTTACCTAAAAAAATGTAACCCCTTTGTATATCACTTTGACAATAAAGAATGAAAAAAGAAAACAATGAAAGAACATTTCAGAATCAAAAAATAGCTCATGCTTATGAAACATATCACACATTATAACATCCACTTTTTCTGTCTTTATTGTCAAAGTGATGTACAGAGAAGTTATAGTTTCATAGCTAAGGCAGTGAATACATTTCTTATCCAACTTGTTACCTCCTCCCTCATTTTTAAGGGTAGTTATTTTCTCCTAATGTTTCAGTTTGGCAGAGTGATTAAGTAAGTGTTCATTTTCATCAGGAGTTGAGTTCAAACCTGTGATAGTACAGTGGTAATATATTAAAAGCTGGCACTTTAAAGGTTCAGAATCGAAGGATTAACAGTGAATTATAGCACAGACTGCATATTAAACTACCATCTTGTGCAACAAATGTTACAATCTGCAACCTAAAATATTAATATTTTATGGCTTTGGAAATTACATTAATTATAGTCACTTTAATATTGCAATAATTATGCTGCTTTATGGTAGACACTAAGGTCAGTTTGTACAAGCAATTATTCACCTGCTACAAAGCTTCCTGAATATATTAAGAAATCAGCATTAGTGTATATAGTACTAGAGATCTCATATAAGTACAGTTTCTGAATGTGTGTACACCTCTAGGAACACATATTGTGCTGTTTTGTTAGGAAGCACCAGTGAATGATATCCTTGTGGAAAAAAAATTAGCAGCACTCTGTCATCAAATAAATGAAGATAATTAGGATGACATTGACATGAATTGGAACAATGTGCAAAATGGCTAAGACATTTTTGTGAATTGAGGAACTATACTAAATGCGAATTTATTCTTCATTGTTCCTGGAAAACCATCCATTTTATGAAATGTAAAAGTAAATTGATAACATTTTTATCTGAAAAACTAACCATTTTATTCTGTAGGAAAAATGATGACATTCTTTTTTTCCATTTCTTTATTATTAAACTGGTATACAGAAGGGTTATAGTTTCATACATAAGGCAGTGTATATATTTCTTTTTTTATTTTATTTTATTTTTTTATTTTTTCAAATTTTTATTATCAAACTGATGTACAGAAAAGTTACAGTTTCATACGTTAGGCACTGGATACATTTCTTGTACAGTTTGTTACCTTGTCCCTCATACCCCCCTCCCTCCTCCCCCTTTCCCTCCCCCCCCCCCACGGAGGTGTTCAGCTCACTTACACCAAACAGTTTTGCAAGTATTGCTTTTCTAGTTGTTTGTCTTTTTTTACCCTGTGTCTCTCAAATTTGGTATTCCCTTTCAATTTCCTACTTCCAATACCAGTATATACAGTTTCCAATATACTCAGATAAGATTACAGAGATAGTGTAGGTACAACCACAGGAAGGTGATACAAGAACATCATCAATAATAGAAGCTACAGATACACATAGGATGTTGAAAGTAGTTACAACTGTTTCCATAACATCATAACATGGAGTTCATTTCACTTAGCATCATCTTATGTGTTCATAAGGGTATAGCTATTGGGCCTTGTGATGCTCTGCTATGACTTGCCTAAACCTGTACTAATTATTCCCAATAAGGGAGACCATAGAGTCCATGTTTCTTTGGGTCTGGCTCACTTCACTTAGTATAATTTTTTCCAAGTCCTTCCATTTCCTTACAAATTGGACAATGTCATTCTTTCTGATAGAGGCATAAAATTCCATGTGTATATGTACCACATTTTCCTGATCCATTCGTCTACTGAGGGGCATCTGGGCTGGTTCCAGATTCTCGCTGTGACAAATTGTGCTTCAATGAACATTGTTGTGCTGGTGGCATTACTGTGATTTTGTTTGTGGTCTTTTGGATAGATACCCAAAAGTGGGGCTTCTGGGTCATAGGGGAGTTCTATACTTAGCCTTCTGAGGAATCTCCATACTGCTTGCCAGAGTGGCTGAACTAGTTTACATTCCCATCAACAATGAAGTAGGGTTCCCTTTTGGCCACATCCCCTCCAACAATTGTTATTGTTAGTTTTCTTGATATATGAATTCTTACTGGGGTGAGATGGAAACTCAATGTTGTTTTGATTTGCATTTCTTTTATGGCCAGTGATGTAGAGCATTTTTTCATATGTCTCTTGGCCATTCTCATTTCCTCATCAGAGAAGTCTCTTTGTAAGTCTTTAGCCCACTTGATGAGTGGGCTATTGGTTCTTTGCGGTTTTGTTTTGGAAAAAGGCAAATTTTTTAGTTCTGCATATATTTTAGAGATGAGGCCTATGTCTATTGAACGTCCGGTAAAGATCTTCTCCCAGTCTGTGGGCTTTCTGTTTATCTTGCGAGCTATGTCCTTTGCCATGCAGAAGCTCTGCAGTTTGATGCAGTCCCATTTGTCCAACCTTTCTTTGATTTGTAGCCTTTCTGGGTCTTTTTTAAGGAAGTTCTGTCCTGCAAGGCAGTGTATATATTTCTTATGCAACTTGCTACCTCCTCCCTCATTTTACCCAGCCTTCCACTCCATATTTCCCTCCCCCCATGAGTTGTACAGTTGGTTTACACCATGTAGCTTTGTAAGTATTGCTTCTGAAGAGGAAATGAGAATGGCCATGACATACATGAAGAAGTGCTCAACATCACTGGCTATAAAAGAAATGTAAATCAAAATAACACTGAGATTCCACTTCAACCCAGTAAGAATGCCCATTATCAAGAATACTAGTAGGGGGCTGGGGATATGGCCTAGTGGCAAGAGTGCTCGCCTCGTATACAGGAGGTCCTAGGTTCAATTCCCCAGCACCACATATACAGAAAATGGCCAGAAGTGGTGCTGTGGTTCAAGTGGCAGAGTGCTAGCCTTGAGCAAAAAGAAGCCAGGGATAGTGCTCAGGCCCTGAGTCCAAACCCAGGACTGGCCAAAAACAAAACAAAACAAAACAAAGAATACTAGTAGGAACAGATGCTGTATGGCAGGTGGCCAAAAGTGAACCCTACTACACTGTTGGTTGGAGTGTAAACTTGTTCAATCACTCTGAAAAGCAGTATGGAGATTCCTCAAAAGGCTAAACATAGAGCTCCCCTACGACCCAGCAGCATTACTCTTGGGCAAGATTACAAGTAAAACCCACCAAAGCCACCAGTGCAACTGTGTTCATCGTAGCACAATTTTTCATCACTAAAATATGGAACCAACAAAGATGCCCCTCAAAAGATGACTGGATCACGAAAATGTGGTACATATACACAATAGCATTCTATGCCTCTATCAGAAAAAATGGCATTGCCCCATTCATAAGGAAAAGGAAGGACTTGGAAAAAAAATCATACAAAGTTAAGTGAGCCAGACCCAGAGAAACATGGACTCTATGATTTCCCTCATTGGGAATAGTTAGTACATGTCTAGGATAACCCGAGCAGAAGATCACAATTGCTCAATAGGAATGTCTATAGGAACACAGAAGATGAGGCTAACCAAAATGAACTCCAAATTATAGAAACAAGTGGTTTATCATTGTTGTTATTTTCAACATAACATGTGAAATTAAGCCCTTTTTTATTTTTCTTTCTGTTTCATGGTTTTACCCCTGATATCACGGTAACTGATTTTAGTACCCTGGATATTGTATATATGTGTGTTGGAACTAGGCAAGGGAGAGGGAATACCAAAATGGAGAGACAAAGGATAAAAGGACAAACAAAATATTACATTCTTATTAAAAGTAAGTGCACATTTATAAATTGTGTTTCCCAAAAATTAACCACTTTATTCTGTAGGAAAAAGTGAAATAATTATAATAGTTCATTTAAATTTCTACTAGTAGAGATTTCAATGGTAATTATAAATCACGGCTGAAATAATCATTAGGAAAACTTCAAAAGTAGCAGAATATCAGTGAATCAGGATAAATTCTGAAATAAGTATATAATTTTCTTGAATTCACTATATTTTTTATAACAGATGTACAGGTTTCAACGTAGCTCTGAGATTTTATTCATTGATTTCTCACAGTTTGTGAGTATGTGTGGTATCACAGACTGGACTGCATGTCTAATGCACAGGAGAAAAGAGCTGTATTGAAATGTGTCTCTCACCTGAATTTCCTCTGTCCTCACTTTTGACTTCCTCTTAAGAACACATAGCTGTAATGTTTGCACATGGAAGTTCATAATTTTTATAGATTATTATAAATTATATCCATAATAGGTAAGTATTACAACTAATTCTCTAGCTGCTGTGTGAATATCTACACCCATCGTAAATCCTCCATAAAAATCAAAGAAAGATTCCCAAATTCTTTTTTTCCATGAAATCTCTTCCCTGACAAGGTGCTTCAATGTTTATGTGCTGTTTGTCATTGAAATGTTCTATAATAGATACAGTTTCTGAACAGGCCACATTTTATTGGTACTAGGTACAATTTCCATTTAATCACATTGTTTATTTCTATCACTTCATTTCTCCCCTTTCACTAACAGATATTTGATGTAACTGCCAAATTTCCCTGGCAAATTTGGACAATTATTTCTTAAAGATACAAAGTAACATAAAAATTCTGCCATACACCAACTCAGATCAATCCTGTTCAAACAATATTCTCAATGGGAGATTTTCTGTTTCCTTTTCCCCAAGATGAACACAGAAATATTTGTCACTTCCTTTTTTGCAACCAACATTTTTGGAAATGTAACTGTCAAATTAGTTTTTCCTCTGATAATTTCTTCTAGTACATATTCTTTACTCTTTAACACAATGAAGTCATGACAGAACCAATGTCTACTAAATACTAATTAACAGATAAAATATTCACATGCTGAACATTACTATAACAAGGATTATTAAGTAAAAAGAGCAGGAAAATTGTGAAATTAAAACATTTCCTATTTGCATGTTCTTGTAGAATAAATATGATATAGAAAAAAGTCAGAGAAATATTGTGGTTATGAATGACTGAAAATGTTGTTATTAAGTTAACAATATTATTATGAAAAAAATCTGTGATTGAAACATTTGTTGATTTAAAGTTAAAATAATATTCATAAAAATGCACATATTGCTTTACTGTTCATTAGCTGATTTTCTTAGATAAAATTCCTATTATGCAGATGTATAACTACAGGTTTTCTCTGAAAAGGGGAAAAAGATTTTTATATATGTGAATAAGATGATATTTTACTTTTCTTATTTGCTGAGTCAAAAATTGTTCTTAAACCCATTCAAGTTGGCAACCATTCATTACATGGTTGTTTCCCAAAATGATTGTCAAGAAATTCAGATAAAATTGGAAAATATATTTATTTCAAAACTAATGTTCTTATGTTAAAGTAAATATTATTTCACTTAAGGCCATTATAATTATCATAAGTGAACTTTATATAACTCATGTTGAAAATATACAATTACATAATGATTCCATTGTGTTCCTTTGCTCATATAGTAATCAGAAAAAGTAAAATAAAATTAGAAAATAAATTTGAGGAAGAACTAATTATGTAATGCAAAAGCTTGTATGTTTAAATATGTCATGTTTCAAGACTTGAGGATATGGCTTAAATAGTACACATGTCTTGCAAGGCTAAGGATTGTGTATGAACCTCAGTATGGCAAAAGGGAGAAAATTTCATCATTGTGAGGATCATTAGTTTAAATACATTTGCTAAAATGAAAATTTTAATTTGTGTAAAATTATCTGATTTTTAAATTATTATTATGGTATACTTTATTCGGAAGTGAGATTCAAATGTTAACATGCTTTTCAGTTTCCATTCTTTTTTTTCTAATTCATTTCACAGTTCTGCCTAAGCTGCCTTCCAGAAATACAATTAGATCACATTAATTCTTGACTCAAAAATAATCAATGATGCCCCATTGCCTGAAGAATTAAACCCTGACTCCTTAGGATCAGATTTTATAATCTTGTCTCAACTTCAATTTCTAAAAACATGCCCCATCCTATTTTGCTCATGCTGTGATCTCTAGCAGAATAATCAAATAGGAAAATGGTCACATGCAGTAAATGATAAATTGTTTGGCCTAGAAAAGCAGAGGTTTTTCAATATGTGCTTTGAAGAGAATAACCAATTACTTTAAACTACATAGTAGTAACATGCAGTTGTAGAGGAAGAGATTAAGAAAGATATAAAGGTACAAAGCAAAAATCTACATTTCTCACCCTGAACCATTAAGTGTAGACATTGGTTTGTTTTATTTTCTTTAAATAATGTGTAGCTCCTTGTTTAAATTTTGGTTAGAAGTGTAGTCATCTACCTTATAAATAGCTATCCACAAATAGACTTATGATGTGAGAAAAATCACATGAAAGTAAATATACACAACACTACTACATGGAAAATTAGTTACATTTGATTGAAGTTGATACATTTAATTCATATTCATATTAATGGATCCATAATGAATGTCATATAACTAGAGTTGTGTATTTTATTCTGAAGAATATGAAATTCAATTGTTAACATGCTTTTTAGCATGATAGTGTACTTCAGTAAGAAAATGTTACAATGGGAAAAACAAGAGAAATATACACCAGATTACTCTGTTTTACAAATGTGAGCTTAGAAATACAAAATATCAGAAAACTTCTAATAATAAAGAGCCATGATAAGGAATATATAAAAAATATTCTTAGAAGTAGTAGATATGTTTTAAAGAGGGTTAATAAAAGCCCTTCCATTAAAATAAAAAAAAACCATTTTAGGCTAATTACACTTTATAGTTTGCAATCTACTTTTCAGAATATTATTAAAAGTGAGATAGATATAAAAGAAGGGGAAAAGCAAAGCTCTTAACTTCCTCAGCAAACATTATTGTGATAGAATTGGACTACAGGCTGCCTCACTCAGTGGCAAACAAGCTCTCAAAGCTCCACACACTACACAGTCTAGGATTTGGCTATTCTTACATACTTAGGTCCAGTGTCCAATCCCATAGCAGAACAAGTGATCATTGTACTTCCAAGCTCTTGGCTGACTTCAAATTACCTAGGCTCTCACCAGTCCCAAGCCAACCCACAAAGACATTGTCTTAAGGCTCAATCTGGCATTGGTCACCACAAAATAAGGTCTATCTACCCACTGCCCAAGAATGAAAGCCAGCCTGCTCAAAAACTCTAGTAGGAAGCCTTCCATGGACATCATCAACTACTCAGATTGAAGGGGAAGGACTTTCTCTGAAGAAGAGTCAAGTGTGCAATTTTTTCCAAAAGAGTAACTTACAGATTTCAAGTAAGATTTTAAAAACAACAACAATAAAAACATCACATTATGGTTATGCCATATTAAAGACTTCTGAAGCACCTCTAATAGAAAGCCTTTTAGACACAGCCTTTCTATTTAAATGAAGACATAAATGGTTATTTCTAGTACCTCCATACATATGTATTTTAATAACCAGAATTCAAGGACTTGTTTTTCAAGAGTATCTACTTCACAAAAATATTAAATTAAGCATCATCTTTTACTCCCTCTATATTTTACCTGATCATTCTTGATTTCTTGAGTTTTGACCTAAATGAGGACTTTGTATTTCAGATTTTTCCCCTTCTCTTGTAAAGCCAGACTTGACAACTCTCCATTGCTTCAGATGTAGAAAACTTCAAGCATAAGGGGAAAACTACAAGAGGCATACATCTCAAATCTACTGAAGTTATAAAAGTATTATTTCAGCAAAGGAACTAACCAAATTCTCTATTAATGGGACTACTTTACTTAGTGGTCACTGCCATGAAAGAGTCATTTTTTTATCTGAGTGTCATCTAAGTAGTAAATGGTTGCATGCTCTGATTATCAATGCTAGTAGACTTTTTTAAAAGATATGCATATATCTTTAATTTATACAGAACAAATATCAAAATAAATCTATAATGAATGTTTACAGGTTCATCTTATCTGATTTATGTAATATACACTTAAAATGAAAGCTTTTTAATTGCTGCTTCTCTTCAGGAAGATTAGTTCTTCAAATAAACTAATGGAAGAAATCTCAAGAATTTACGTATATGTATATTTGGAATAATTAAGATTTCACCTTCATGAAATTCATTGCACAATAGTTTAAGCAATGCCAAAGCAAAAGCCATGTACGCCTTACATGTAAACTTTCTAATGTAAGAAATCTTGACCATGGTATTTTCCACACGGGAAACCTAGCTATTGGCAGCTTGGAATTCACATAGCCTTTTATTACCTAACTGTGTTCTGCAGTGTGACTGTTGACTATTCCTCCATCCCATAGGAAGGTTTCATGAACTGGAGGGTTCATGCTGAGTGTAGTGATGGAAGACAATGGATATTTGGAGGTGGAGCCTAGGGTGACATCCTTCCTTAGTGACTGTGCATAGGCCTAGCAAGGAGAGTTCTGTGAATCCAGTGCCTATTGTTTTGTGGTAGGAAATGGGATACTTCCTCTAGCATCCATTCAGGCCTTTTTCTCCTGCCTCCAGGTAACCATCAAAGTGGAACTGTTGCCTGAAATAGTACTTTGAATTTCCAGTATACAAATCAGTTTATTTGATGCTTATCAACTCAGTATGCCAAGAGAAGTTTTCACATCTTAAAAAACTTGAGGGGAAACGATGACAGGACAGAAAAAATAAATAAATATTAGGATTCATCTGTCCTCAGAAGGTGGAATCAATAGGGGAAGAATAACAGGAAATGAGTAGTAAAATTAATGTTTCTTATTTGAGGGGAGTTTTTCTCTTTGATTTCTGTTAGCCAATGATCACTGAGGAAAAATGCATACTTTCTGTCTGAATATTAGTTCTGCTTGATCCACAACAAAATATTAAGAGATAGGAATATTAGGCACATAACAATGGTATATTTAGGAAGTGTACATATGCATTGAGTGACCTACCAAGAAAATTAATCCTTTTAAAGTATATAACCTATACTCATCCTTAAAAATCTAAAATATATTCTGAAAACTTCTGGTTTCAAGAAGACTAAATTAATTTCTTACCTAACAGATTACAATACATACAATATTTGATAACAAATTCACTAGTCAAAAATAAATACACAAATTAAAGAGAGAAGAAAAGAAGAAAGAAAACCCATTATATTGGCCATATCTCTTCCTTTTCATGTCCTATTTTAAATTGTTCAAAATTTTTATTTGAGCTTTTACTGGCTCTTTTGAAAATATAGCAGGTATGTTGTTTCAACATGATTAAACTACTTTTCATTACACACACATAAATCTGCAGATTAATTTATTTCTTTATGTATTCATTCATTCGTGCATTCATTCATTCATTTAGTACAGGTCCTGGGGCTTGAACACGGGCCTGGGTCCTATCCACCAACTTTTTTGCTCCAGGCTAGAACTCCACCACTTGAGTCATAGCTTCACTTCTGGACTTTTGTTGAATAATTTGAAATAATAATCTCATCAATATTCCTGTCCTGGGTTTACCTTGAACCCATAATTCAATTTGCAGGTTTCAGCCTCCTGAATAGCTAGTATTGTAGGCATGAGTCACTGAAACCCCTCAATGTAATTTTTATGACACAGATGTACCTATCTTTTCAAAAGTCATTACTTTGTAATGATTCCATAATTTATTATACTTGTAATTATTTTGATCTACCTTTATGTACTACTATTAGTGAAAAACAACTCAAATTTAAAAGGGACAGCCTAACTGAAATAATTGATGTGTGTGTGTGTGTGTGTGTGTGTGTGTGTGTGTGTGTTGCAAGTATTCTTGCATAGTCTTGGGTTAAACTAACCATTTAAAAGCATTGAGCATTTTAACTACGGTTGGTAATTCTTTCCCGTAATCTGAGCTATGCAAGAGGCTGCAAGACTGTAATCAGAGGCTAGCTAGCCTCTAGCAATATAGGTGCAAAATAATTAGAAATAAATTAAAGAGCAAAAAAGCAATCATTGCAGGTTCAAATAGTAGATCACTTGCCTACCAAGCATAAGACACTGAGTTCCAAACCCAAGTATTATTAAAAAAAAAAAAACAAAACCTGAATGTTTATATTCTTTTTTAACATTGTTTTGCTAGGGCTTATATTCCAATTTTAAACACATACATATTTCGTGAAAATTATTGAAGAATTTTAACTCCAGATCAAATTATTCTATATTATATATGCAATTCATCCATCTTGTAAACTTTTGAAGACATTGTTTTGCAAGGTAGCACCATTCCATGTTATTAATTTCCTCAATTTTTAAGTACATTTTATTGTCTTTAAGTCGTTGTACAAGAGAGAATTGCCTTGCAGTCTCACAGTTGATGAACACTGTGCATCTTCATCTCGGTTGTTCCTTTCATTGTTCTCCTCACCCTTCCCAATCAAATTCTTGCCCTCAATTTTCTTCATTTTCCCCCAGACAAATTGTGTTTTAGGACCACATTGCACTGCCATACCTCTCATCTATCACTATCTCTTGATCCCACTGCAGTTTCGAGTGCCTATTTCCTGGTGTTTACTTTGCTAGATTGGCAATATTTTTAAAGTAATTATACCAATTATTCTTGACCTCTCCCCTGAGCCCATCATCTAGTGTATATCGGTTAACTCGTTTGTGCACACAGGCATAGCACACACAAATGACTACTTACATGTTTATCACTTAATTCTATCTTCTACATATAAGAGAAAAGATGTTCTGTTTTCGTCTCTCTGGACCTGATTTACTTCACTTAACATGATTATTTCCCTAGATTCTTCCATATCTTTGCAACTGATACAATACCATTTATTTTAATAAGCCAGTGGGGTTTTCTTGATTTGTTTAAAATTCTTGATTGTCCAGCTTTTCTCACCTGTTTTATTTATTTATATATTTAATTAAGTAATTAATTTTATTTCAAAGAGATGTACAGGGATTACTGGTACATAGATAAGATAGTGTGTACATTTCTGGAGGAACCTTGCTACTCCTTCCCCCATTTTTCTCCCACTTTCCCTTGAGGGAGTTGGGAATCCTCTCAAGTTATAAAGTCCCTTTCCAACATAGTGTCTTGTGAGTATCGTTATTTTTGTAGCCAATGATAGTAACAGACCATGGATTCGCTTATTTCTTTTATATTTTATTATGAATTACAATGGTTGATTTCCAGCTGGTAATGATGTTGCTTTGGGTTGGCATTTGGTTTGGTTTCGGTGCTCGGAATTGAATTCAGAACCTTGAATTTTTATTCCTGTCCTCTGCCACTGAGCTACATTTCCATAGAAACATTTCATTTTAGGATGAAGTAACTTTTGTACTGGTAAACCATATTTTAGCTATATTCACAATATCAATGAGGTGATTTTCAGGTGGCATACTTATTGCCTTATGTTAGATAGACTCGCATATTTCAGTCCTTATATTTTTCCTTTATTGTCGAAGTGAAGTACAAAGGGTTACAGTTACATATGTAAGGCAGTGAGTACATTTCTTGTTCAACTTATTACCTCCTTCCTCACTCCCCTGCATCTCCTTCTCCCTTTTTCCCTCTCCCCCCCCCCTTGAGTTGTAAGTAGAGTTGGTTTGTACCAAATGGTTTTGTTCGTATTGCTTTTGGTATCATTTGTCTTTTTATCCTTTGTCTCTCGATTTTGATATTCCCTTTCCCTTCCCTAGTTCTAATACCAGTGTATTCAGTATCCAGGGTACTCAGATGAGATACAGTGATAGCGCAGGGACAACCACAGGAAGGGGACACAAGAGAAACAAAAAAAAAAAGTACAGTCTTTCCTTATTTTTAATAGTTATTTTTTGGAAGCATATGAGCAAAGAGTCCTATTCTGTGTTCTCCAGAGCAGTTGATGAAAAAAATGTGATCTCTGCTTTATATGTCTACAATGTTTACAAATTAATTTATTGGCTTTGGAGATTTTCTTCAAGGAAATTTTTCTTTACAGGTGGAATGTGGATTTAAAAAAAGGGTGGGGGGGGCGTGCACAGTATTTCCTAGGCTTGTTGTTGTTGTTTCAAAGTTTGTTCTTTGATTTCATTCTGGTTAGCATATTCCAAGAAATTTATTACTTGTAGCATCAAATACTTTATAAAACATTTCTTTTCTTACTTCAGGAGGAATATTCAATTATGAATTTTTTTCTTCCATTTCTTCTGTTGCTAAATTATGCCCACCTGCTTGTTCTTATTCTTTCTGGAATTCAAATAATACTGTTTTTAGCAGAAAGATCTGTTTGATTTCTTGATAGTTCATACCACCTGCTTGTTTATATGTAATGTGCTTTTGCCCTTTACATTTCCAACCTATTTATATTTTCCTTATTAATTTTTCAAAGTAATGATCTTTAGCTATGCATTTCAATCTGATATTTGTCTAAAACAGTTATTATATGTTCTTCAAATTTATTTATTTGCATTCCATATATTTGTATTTATATTCCATTTATATTAAATTCCAATATTTTTATTTATTTAACTGTATTCCATATATTTTCATTTTTAAGATATATTAGCATGCATTAATTATACAGGTGGTTCATTGTCACATTTCCATACAAGTATACAATGTACTGCATAAATTTCACCCCTGACAGACACACTCTATAAACCTCTCCCTTCTTAAAACTATTTCAGTAGCTTTCGTATTTTCAAGCATACATATAAAGTACTTGGAGCATATTCATCCTCATGATATTGGTTCTGTTTTGATTTTTATAACTTCTCCTTGTTTGCTTTCCATTTTTCTCTTCGCTTCACATTTTTTCAAAGAGAATCATAATTCAGTTTGTTGTTCTTGGAATCACACCTGTGATTTGTTGATTTACTGAATCTATGGTTGTAAAACATTTACAGCTTTAGGAGCTTGCTCACACAAGCTTGTAAAACTGATGGTTAAATATTTAAGAATTATGATGGCTAGTGATTAAATTGTTAATAGGCTTAAATTGGCTGTGAGAAAGTAATCTGTGAAGACTACAAAGCAGAACTCTCTAGTATTTGTTTTCAGTGCCTTTACCAACTAATCACAATTGTCAGTGCTCTGTTTTTACATTCTGCTCTATTTCCTATGCACTTGCATACCTCATTATTTTGTTCAGCTGGATTTTTTAATTAATTGTGTTTCTTCTTCCTATGGCCAAGATGCTGAAAAATCATTTAATAAATACTTGATTTCATGTGATATTTTTGAGATATTGAATTTCAAATTGATTCTTTTTTGTCAGTTTCTAAATCAAAATGCCTGCTGACATTTTTCATTAGACAGCTTTTATTTGGGAAAAAGTTAAAGATGTAATTTCAAATCTATCCCTAAGGCCCATGATATCTATCCAAGGTATTAAGATATTTGATTTCCATTTGATTCTATCATGAGTTACCCTAGCTAATAAGCCGAAGATTGTCATTATCTGTGAGATACTTCCTGCCTCTATTTCATATTCGAATTTCAGTTATTGAAATTATATATCCTTTAGTGTATAGAAAAAATGTGAGTGTACTTTTCTTTACTACTAGGTTTATTGTTTTTTGAATTGGAGCCTCTAGTAACAATGATACTGGTAATCTTCTAAGGAATAAGTACAGTTCTATTGGCCATATACATCAAATTTTCTTGATCCATTCATATATTAGGTACATTAGCACAGATTCCCTACCCATATTATAGTGAATGGTGCAATAAATATGTTTGGGCTAGTAGTTTTTATTGTATTCTGGTTTGTATTCTTTTTGGTAATGAGTGGAATTGCTAGATCATAAGGCAATTCTCAGTTTAAGTTTTTAAGGAAATTTCACATTGCTTTCCAGAGTAGTTGTAATAGGTACATTCCCAAAAACAATATATTAGAGTTCCTTTTGGCTGCATCCTTGCCAGCATCTGTTATTATTTGTTTTCTTGATAACAGTCAATCTCGTGAGAAGAGAAGGAATCTGATGTTGTTTTGCATCTATTTTATAGACAGAGATGTTGAGCATTTATTTGTGTGTTTTTTAGCCATTTTTACTCCTTCTTTTGAGAAGTCTTGCTTCACCTCATTTATAAATTGAAATGTTGGTTCTTTGAGAGTTTAGTTTTTTTAAGTTCTCTATATGTTCTGGATATTAGGTCATTGTCTTACATGTAGCTGGAAAAATTTTTTTTCTCACATTCTGCAAGCTGCCTTTATCCTTTGCCATGTAGTAACTTCTCAATTTGATACAGTCCTATTTATCAAGTCTATCTTTGATTTGCTCTGTCTGGATCTTTATTCAGGAGGTTTCTACTTGTGTCCAAGAGCACTAATGTTTCCCCTACTACTTCCTGTAGTAGCTTCATGGCTTCACATCTTACATTGAAGTCTTTTGGTTTTCTGGATGAATTTATGTGTCTCTCTATCTCATTGAAGAATGATACTGGGATTTTGATGGTTATTGCATCAAATTTGTAGATATCTTTGGGAAGTATTTTTGTACTATTTATAAAGAAATAAAAAGATTTGGAAAATATTATTTTAAATAATCTAGGCTGAAAGGACTTGTATATTCCCTTATATGTAGAATCTAGATTTAGCTTACAAACTCATAACTAAATAAATTGAATAGTATGCAAGTACACACAAATAAATTAACTGAAATAAAGTAAATACAAGGAAGACCTCAAATAGTGTAAATCTCTACAAAGCCCGAAAAATAAAATACCACAAAACCAATATTCACAAGAAGTGAGGTGGAGGCTAAGGGAAATGATGTAGATTAATAGAGAGAAGAAGGGGCAAAGAATGAAGACAAAAATCCAATGTATATCCTGCAGAATTGAGAACAAGTAGGAATAGCGTGTAGGATGGGATGGGTGAGAATGTTGGAAGGGGTGACACTGATCAAGATATATGGGATTCCTAAACTGCTATGTCAATGGCTTTATATAACTACCTACAGATAATGTAGAAAATTAAAACTCACCACCCAAAAGTGGCAATATTAAGAGTGAAAATCACCCTCAGAAAATTTGTGTATTGTGGTTTGACAAATGGTTAGGCATGGGGATGGAGAATGGGTTACTTTCTTTCTGGATTTTTTTTTTCAGTTTTAGAAAACTATACTTAGTCATTATTTGCTATTCTCTAAACCCCTTCAAAGATCTTGAAAAATATTTAAAGTGTCTGCTACATTTGGGCAGTCAAATTTCTGTCATTATTGTCAGTGTATTTGTGTTTGTGCCTCTTTTTTGTTTCTTGACACATTAGGAAAGAAAAACTAAAAAATTTGTGTTAGGGCATTTTTTCATATGTCTATTGGCCATTCTCATTTCCTCATCAGAGAAGTTTCTTTGTAAGTCTTTAGCCCACTTGATGAGGGGGCTGTTGGTTCTTTGCAGTTTTGTTTTGGAAGAAGGTAATTTTTTTAGTTCTGCATATATTTTAGAGATGAGGCCTTTGTCTGTTGAATGTCCGGTAAAGATTTTCTCCCAGTCTGTGGGCTTTCTGTTTATCTTGAGAGCTATGTCCTTTGCCGTGCAGAAGCTCTGGAGTTTGATGCAATCCCATTTACTGGCCATAAAGGAAATGCAAATCAAAACAACATTGAGATTCCATCTCACCCCAGCAAGAATGTCATATAGCAAGAAAACTAATAATAACAATTGTTGGAGGGGATGTGGCCAAAAGGGAACCCTACTTCATTGTTGGTGGGAATGTAAACTGGTTCAGCCACTCTGGCAAGCAGTATGGAGATTCCTCAGAAGGCTCAATATAGAACTCCCCTATGACCCAGCAGCCCCACTGTTGGGTATCTATCCAAAAGACCACAAACAAAATCACAGTAATGCCACCAGCACAACAATGTTCATCGCAGCACAATTTGTCATAGCGAGAAGCTGGAACCAACCCAGATGCCCCTCCATAGATGAATGGATCAGGAAAATGTGGTACATTTACACAATGGAATTTTATGCCTCTATCAGAAAGAACGACATTGTTCCATTTGTAAGGAAATGGAAGGACTTGGAAAAAGTTATACTAAGTGAAGTGAGCCAGACCCAAAGAAACATGGACTCTATGGCCTCCCTTATTGGGAATAATTAGTACAGGTTTAGGCAAGCCATAGCAGAGCATCACAAGGCCCAATAGCTATACCCTTAGGAACACATAAGATGATGCTAAGTGAAATGAACTCCATGATATGGAAACAAGTGATATATCACAGTTATAACTACTTTCAACGTCCTATGTGTATGTGTAGTTTCTATTATTGATGATGTTTTGTATCACCTTCCTATGTTTGTACCTACACTATCTCTGTAATCTTATCTGAGTATATTGGAAACCGTGTTTACTGGTATTGGAAGTAGGAAATTCAAAGGGAATACCAAATTCGAGAGACACGGGGTAAAAAAAGAGAAATAACTACAAAAGCAATACTTGCAAAACTGTTTGGTGTAAGTGAACTGAACAACTGGGCGGGGGGGAGGGAAGGGGGGGAGGGAGGTGGGCATGAGGGACAAGGCAACAAACAGTACAAGAAATGTATCCAACGCCCAACGTATGATACTGTAACCTCTCTGTACGTCAGTTTGAAAATAAAAATTTGAGAAAAAAAAAAAATTGTGTTAGGTAACTTTGAAAGGAGAATAGATAGTTGCTTCCAATTAAAGCATAACAAATTAAGTGAATTAGATCCCAGATTTCTTCTTAAGTTCTTAAGACTAAAACACTTAGAATCTTGAGGCAAAGAGACCTGGCCAAAGAATGAGTATTTACTCAGCAACCTCCCAGACACGAAGGGCCTGAATAGATGCCTTGTTCTTCTCATGTTGCAAGCCAAAGCATTACATCTCGGTAATCCAACGAAATAGTGAAAACTTCCAGTTTTCTTTCAATAACCAAGAACCTATTTGTTTAACAGTTTAAGCGAAATGAGATGAAGTGCCCATAGCTTTTGTTAAAATAAAATGTAAACTTCATTTCTGCTCATTAAAAATAGCAAGCCTTTCAAAAGTATTTGTGGTTCAAAAAGCATAAAATTCATTCATTTTATTAGCATTAACTTGTTATAAGAGGGGGTTTTATATAATTTATCCATATAGACATACAGTTTGTATTGACAAGATTCCCCTCCTTTATATTTTTCACTCGTTCTTCCTCCCAACTTCCCAAACCAGCCAACAAAATTCATTGTTCCATTTTTACCCTTATACATACAGTGTTTGACCATATTTGTCTTCCTTCACCCTTTCTGTTTGACCTCCCCAATGTACAAACATTGACATGCCAGACAGATGTTTTAAAAACCTTGTAAGCCATTTTTGTTTTAATGTAATAGTTTAAAGAGGCTTTACTGCAATTTCTCACAAATGTATGTAGAATATTTTTTAACAGAGTAGTCTCACTTATTCTCTCTTTACCCATCCTCCTTTACTTAACAGATTTTTATCACATTTACTTTAAATATTACCATTCACAGATCCAAAATATTTGGTATTGCTCACCTTCAAACATTTCCTTTTTCTTATGTCAGTTCTTGTAGATTCTGATTTTGCATAAGAAAAGTCATACAGTATTCTAATGTTCATAAACAATATGCATAATGTTTACATGAAATAACTAAGATTGAATTCATATGAAAAAGTAAATTTTACATTCAATAATAAATATTAGCATGTGAATGTGTGATAGATGGTAATAAAAACAGATTTCCTAAATACTTTTGACCATAAATGATTAAATAGAAAATTGTATGCCTACCCACCCACTGGTGGCTAATGTCTACAATGCTAATTACTCAGGAGGCAGAGATCTGAGGATCTCATTTCTAAGCAAGCCTGGGTAAAACAATGTCTGTGAGACTCTTATCTCCAATTAACTACTAGAAATCAGGAATTGGAGCTGTGGTTCAAAGTGGTAGATCATTAACCTTGACTGAAAAAGCTCAGGAACAGTGCCTAAGTCCTGAGATGTAGCCTCATGTCAACAACAACAAGTGTGTCTAATTTCCACTTCAGAAAGCAAATAAAAGTGTGCAAAACATAATTCAGACTTAAATATCATCAGAATTAATTTCCACTCAGTGTGAAAAATAAATGCCCAGTTTATAGTATCTTTCAACAGAAGACAAACTCATTCATGTATTCAGTTTCAAAAAAAAAAAAAAGACAGCCATTATCAAAAGACCATTATAAATCAATATAGTTTTAAAAATAGGATTAAAGCAACTAAGACTGCTGCATAAAACACTGGAATAATGTCTGGAAGTTCTTGTCCTTACAATTATTCCTTTCAAAAGAAAATCCTAATTATTTGTTTTGAACTATAGAATATGCAGCTATTATAGAATTTGTGCTCCTATTGTTCAGAAATAAACTTCCAGTCCAAAGGCTTAGTTACTAATAGTGTTATTATTTTATAACAATTTGTATTATTAAAGGATTTTTAAAATGTGAATATTAATAAGAAATGCATTCAACAAATAGCTATTGGATTCCAGCAACTAATCTGAGTAATTTTCTTCAGCTTCAATAAAAAATATTAAGGAAAAGAAACAAACGTCTTTCTTAGTATTTAGTATCTTTTAAAAAAGATAATGACTAGTTTTAACATACTGAAAAAATCTTTTTGAAAGAGGAAAAGATTATATATTTGGCATATTCTTAGCCAGTACTTTTTAATCAGAGGTGGATTATTAAGGAATTATCTTAATTAGAGTAATTGAAGATGTTATCTATGCCACAAAAATGAACTTAGATGTCATTTCAATAAACAGAATGAAAATAAGTTGGGGAACAAGAAATGAACAACTGCTCCTTGCTGAAATATCATATAATAATTCCAAAATTGTTTTTAAAAAACAAAAATAGAAACTTTTTTGTTAGATATGCAGGAAATTATAAGGTTAGTAATAAAGTGATAACAAGAAACTGTAAAAAGAATATAAAATTAAAGCATGATCAAAATGTATTCCACTTGTAAGCAGAAAGGATATCCAGCTAAAGCTTAAGTTTCAAGGCTCCAGACCTCTATGCAACTTTCCCTAGATATTTACAATTTCCTTGCTGAATTTTCAATTTGGTAGTCTGGGGTATGTTAGCTACTGGTCTGAAGAGTAAATTTAGATCTGTGTCAGGAATTCACAGGTATAGTGTTTATATGTAGAAAAAAAAAAACAACAAATCAAAAAGACACTGAAGGGAGATGGTGAGAAGGCAGTTTTGAGAGGATGAGGGGTAAAACAGAAGTTTCATTATCCTGACTCTGAATACTTGAGCCTTGTAGGCAGTTTGTTGTTGGTATTTTGGCCTTTTAGAGGTATTGTTTTCCATCTTTTTTTTCCCCAGAACTGAGGAGTGAACTGGGGGGCCTTGCATTTGCCAGGCAGGTGCTCTTCCACTGAGCTAACTCCCCAGCCCCTAGAAGTATTTTTAACTTAAGTTTCAGGTTAAAAATAGAGAGGTAACGTATGCACCTTATTTCTAATTCCTCTCATTTTAATTGGATTGTTTAAATTTTACATTCCATTCTAGCAGTTACTTTGTCAAGACACTCGAATGAAACTGATTTTGAAAAATAGAGAAAGTAAATTTTATTACTTAATGTGTAAATTTATAGGTTTATGATTTCCTCTTTTATGAAAGGATAAATGAAAGAAATACTATAGAATTAGCTTCATTTATACAGACGGCTCATTTGTCAAAACTCGTTTAAACTGACATTAATAGGACTGAAAAGTTATCTCTGTGTTTGTTAATGTGCTTTACGTTTTCTTATAAATTTCAAAGTTTTTGGCTAGTCTTCTTAAGGCATAGAAACACATTGAGATGCTAAAACAGAAGAAATTATAAGTCCCAGCATTGTGCAGAAATTACTTTCTAAAGTAGAAACTCATTTGAAACGTAGAAAAGTGTATAGTAATCTACCTTCTGATATTTCTCCTTTCTGAATGTATACATTTTTACTGACTGTTAATTATGAGATGCTTATTAAAATTGTCTTAAGTTTACGCATATTGTTAAAAATGTTTTCTTTCTATTTTTGAGTGGTAATGTGTTTCTTTCCCGTTCTTCATTTACTAACACTTGAAGGTAAATGTGGTATAACCCAGAAAATGTTAGAAGCTAATGCAATCTATTTAACTATTCCAAATAAAACAAGCAACTGAATGCACTAAATTATTTACTTGTTATTTATACCCCATACAGATTGATTTTTTTTAAACAGAAGCATTTGAAAACTCCACCAATGACATTGCACTGCGTAATCCTGTTTCTTGTCGCAAAATATGTTTTATGTCAAATGACAAGGCTTATTGTTCAAGCATACATTACACATCATCTGTCCAGTTATTACTGTGAAATCATTCCTTGTAGCATATCTGTCTATTGAAAGACTTCTCCTTTTTTGGTCATCTAATATATGTGAGGGTTCTGCCAACATACCAGAATTATAAAATAATAAAATAACTCAATATAATTTTTAAATCTTCAAAAATCCACACCTTAGCCTCAAACAACTGGGACTATGATATAGTTTACAAGAAAGTGCCTATATGCCATTGTTTTCCTTTAAGAATGGGAATATTATTTTTTAGTTAAAAAGGTGTAAGTCATATCAACTCATTGATTATCAAGAAGCTAGGACAGTGGCATCACAAGATTTAAGAACTTGAAGCCAGATCAGGATTCCCCATGAGGTTTAAGGACTGATGGAGTCTCATTTTGGTGAATGGGACACACATGCGGAATGTCAGTAGGAGTGAAGAGAGGCTATTGGGTACCAAATGACAAAGTAATAGCGGATAGTCTCAAGCTGAAAACAAAGTTCTATCAAATTTACATATGACCCTAGAAGTTAATTCATCCTTTTAGGTTAAATGCTCCCCTCTTTCCCCCAGCAAAACAAATAAACAAACAAAATTAAAATGAAGCAAAAGCCTCTGGAGGACCTGTCTTCATTTTGTATTGTGGAAACATGGAGATCTTAATAGGAGAAACTTGCAAATACCAGCCAAACACTGGGCTAGCAGTGAAAAAGAAACAAATTGCAGGGACTAGTTCAATTTGTTATGTTGTTAGATGGCAATAGAAAACATTCCCTCCTAGAAAATAGAATTCTTAAATCTTCCTTTGAAGACATTTGAATGTGTTACACCCAATGAATAGTCTTGCCCATTTTCAAATCTCTGTTTGTCCATAAAAATATTAGATTATAGAGAATATAACTTTCTCGTGTTTATATATCACATATAAAGCATTATTTGAAAGAACCTGTTTATTCAAGATAACACACAATAAAATATTCAATATGATAGAGTAGATAGTACCAACCTATATCAGTATTGCTGGAGTAAAGATGATTTTGAAGATCTATATTTCTTTCTACATTGGTCCCTTACCAAAATTCAGAAAGACTATAAATTGGTTTTTTCCCTCGATAGGACACTTTCTGGGATTCATTGATAAATTGAATATATTATTTATTTTTAAGCATATGACAACCAAATGGCCATATTTCCAATTCCAGATTTACTAATATGTATTCACATCATAATAATCTAATTTATTAATTTTAACTTATATATTGTAAATGTGTTGCTGGAATAAAACTTTATTTTAACTAATAGGATATGACAGTTTTCACTTGAACTGTCATGATTAAATCCAGTTTGTGTTCTAAATATTTTATTATTGATAGTGTATTTAGTGAGAAGTATATGAAGCTCTGTAAATAAATAATTGAATATTTATGCCAATGAATTAAAATAAAAGTAAAGAAGGACACATTGTGGTTAAAGCTATGTTAAGAATAACAAGAGGCCACCACTATGATATTTTCAAATTACAGAAGAATTTTGAAATGGTTCTTGGAGGAAGAATATAACAAAGAAAGTAAGAAATACTCCACATGACAGTATGCTATGCAGAAACCATGCATTCAATATAGACTGATGGGGGCTGGGCATGTAGCCTAGTGGTAGCATGCTTACCTTGTATACATGAAGCCCTGGGTTTGATTCCTCAGTATCACTTATATGGAAAAAGTCAGAAGTGGCATTGTGGCTCAAATGGTGGAGTGTTAGCCTTGAGCAAAAAGAATCCAGGGACAGTGTTCAGGCCCTGAGTTCAAGCCCTAGGACTGGAAAAAAAAATGGGGAGGGGAGAGGGATGATTGAAGCAAAAATTTTTTTTTTTTTTTTTTGGCCAGTCCTGGGCCTTGGACTCAGGGCCTGAGCACTGTCCCTGGCTTCTTTTTGCTCAAGGCTAGCACTCTGCCACTTGAGCCACAGCGCCACTTCTGGCCATTTTCTGCATATGTGGTGCTGGGGAATCGAACCCATGGCCTCATGTATACGAGGCAAGCATTCTTGCCACTAGGCCATATCCGCAGCCCCTGAAGCAAAAATTTTTAAGTAGTAAATGGTAGAGGGCTAAGGAAATCTCATCAATTGGATATTAAGCTTCGTTTACTTCATCTGAAAAATCTCATCTCATTGCTAAACTAGTTTACAACTCTGGAGATAACATTTATTTCATTTGTTGCCAAACCATGTTGTAATTTCCAATAAACTCAAGGGCAAAAACTGTGTAAAATTTAGTGCTATATCCTAAGTACCTATAGATAGTAAGTGAACAAGAAGCCCTGAAATTGGTAGTAAAAACTATCTGAACAAAAATTATATAGTTTTATATTATTAGCTATATTAATTATGCAATTATTACCATTGCTATTCAGTTACTATCAATTTAATATTGATTACATATGAATACTAATTTATTACAAAATCATTTTCATCTATTATTAATTGCATAATTGTATTATAATTAATGATCTGTAATTATGCTTTAATTATATGAAATAACTTCATTATATTAATTTCAGCAAACTATGGCCTAGGGGTCCAATTAGGTCCTGCCAACTGTCTTTTATTTGTCATGAATTAAAAGTGATTTTTAAGATGAACAATTAAACTTTGCATATACACGTATAAAAATGGGACAATGAAGTTTATAGAGATTGGTTTGGAAAGGGGCAAGGAGAAGAAGAGAGAGTGATAGATGGGTTATTCTGATGAGGTACATTGTATGCAAAATGCACATGTCAAATAAAACTTATTGTACTAGTTAATACTAATAAAAACCTTGCGAAAAACTGTCTAAGACTTATCAAAGAAAATCAAGAAACACTTTAAGTAGTTAGTCAAAGAGTAGAATAAATTTTAAAGTAATGAATATTCTACAAACTTTGAATTACAACAAAATTAACAAATTAACAAATGATTCTTTTATACTTCATAATAGATAATAAAATCTAAAAACTTCAGTTAAGCAACACATTAGCATTCTGTACCCAATCATAATGTACATCATCTCTACATTATAAAAATATTCAAATATTTTATATTTTAAGGTTATATTTTAATTTAATACTGTATATAAGTGATCTATTTTTATACTAACATTATCAGATACTTTGCTTTGATTCATTGTCAGAAGACCTAAAATATTTATTACCCTTGTATTTGCAGAAAAAGTTTACTGAGATACATTCTAAGAAGTAATTGAAACAACTTAGATACGTCATTATAGACAAATGTAGGACAAGATTAACGGAGCTGATAAGGAAAAAAGTTTCCTTTACCAATCAGGATCCTAAGGCAACAATTATCACCTTATGGGTTTAAAGGGCACAAGACTGACATTATTGTTATAGTTGTTTTTGCCATCTCAGGAGGGAACTTAATAAAATCAACTACATGTAAACTTGTTCACAGGAGTTTGTACAAGATACGTGGGCATGGTTGTAGGCAGAATTCCTTGATCTCTGTGCTGTGTTCTTCAGTCTTCCGCAATACTAAGATTGCCATAACCCATTAGTAATTCAAGGAGCAAGAAAACACAATTGACAAATTGTTAGAGATCTGCTTCTAAGTTATAGAAGATAGTGGGAGATATTTGTAATGGCAAATAGAGATTTCCAGCATGAAAGGCAAAATAATTATAGACATTTGGATATAAGCGTATGGAATCCTGAAAAGAAAAATGGACAGCACCCATAAACTCTGTAGTCATTTGTGTAGCTGTTAAATTTATTGTTACTTATGAGGTTTTCAGAGATGATTATTCCAGTTAGAAAGAAATGAGAGCTGATAACAAAACCAATGGTAACAAAAATTGCTAAATAAAATATAATGCATTGAAAAGAAGAAATCAAGGTTAATATATTACAAATGATGCCTGCAATTATTGTAGCAAATTAATATAGATGTGGTTTAATTGATTTCTATGGAAAGACTGTTTTAAACAGGAACAAAAACATGGAAGAATTAACTTTCCTTCAGCCCAAAATGTATATGTATGTGAATATAAGGGTCTAATAAACTAATTTAAAAATCTTATCAAATTTGCCCCACTTACAGCTGACTTCCTGTGAAGCTCACCAACACGTTGCTTGAGCTCTCGCCATGGTCTCCAAATGAATTTTCCTTGCCTCATATAGACAATTTGCACTATAAAAGACCAAATGTATTCTTACGTGTATCCTGTCACTCTTTTACTAAAATCTATCTGGAACTTACTCATTGCTATTAAAATTACAATCCATACTTCTTATAAGTTTTACTCAAAGAAGAGTTCTTTCCTGAATTTCTATTTAAGGTATCCACATCACAAAGAATAAGGAGGAGAAGGAAGTCACATGCGTATTTCATGTTGAATGTCCAGAAAAACAATAATTAGAAAAACTGGTAGTGAATATCCCAAAGCATAGTTTCCACTGGAAAAAGTTATGTTATAGTTTATTATTTAAATTGTGTACTATATTGGTATTGTGTACTATCTGAATGTGTACTTTAATGAAAACCTTGCCTGTTTCTCAAAGAAACAAGCCAAAGCTAAAACCAAAACTATCATAGATTTTTTTCAACAAATTATAGTAGTTTCTTTCAGTTTCCAGCTTCTAAGTTCAGAAGTGTAGTAAAATTTGACTCTTTGCCAAAGGCAGTGGACAGTAACTTGATTTAACTTAGTTTGAAAGTGAAGGCTCACAAGGCCGTTCCTTCCAAAATTTGGGAGTTCTCATCCTGAAGTAAATCATTTTCCTATTACAGATAATAAAACTATGAATTACTCACTCACAAATGTCAATTTAAGTCTAAAAATAAGCTTATTTTCCACTAGTTACTCAGCTACTTCCTGCTGTCTTACAATCTTGCAAACCTTCCTTTGTCTTCTAAATAAAACCTCTAGTCTTTAACTTTCTTTACAAGATACTTCATAGCATTTCTGCATTTTGTTTTTCCATTTATAAATCCTGCCCCCATTTTGTCCAGTTTTTGCCAGCTAGATTGAAATTTCATGCACAGGTGAAAAAATATCTAATTATTAAGCATTTCCTAAATAAAGAGCATAAAGTCTGATATGAACTTTGATACTTGGGATACAGTAAAGTGAAACATTTTTCTTTTGTAAGAGTTTGAACTCTAATAATTTGGAAGGCTCTAATGCACATGAATAGATGTTGTTTAAAAAGAGGAAAATGGTTGTAAAATATTCACAAAAGGAATCTAAACTGGTTAAGGAAAGCAACACAGCACAGGTTTGCTTTTTATGAGATCACAGCGTGAATAAAATTGGGCCATGTATAGGAAATAAGAGGAAATTAATGAAAAGAGAGCAATGTTCTGTAGTTACTTAAAAAAATAAACTGATACTTTCATTGCCCATGTAGTTTGTTCATATTTAAATGTCTTTGCGACCTTTAACATATTGTAAGGACCACTTTACAGCCTTCCCCAAATCTCAGAATTAATTTTTCATCCTAATCAACTTATATTGGCACTGATATAATCATCAATCACATGCTCTGTGCAATCTTTTCAGCAGCATTTTTTTAAAGAGGAGAGAATGTTGTAAGGTGTTCTAACCACTCCCCAGTTTTTCAGCTCCAGGTAGAATCTAGCAATAACTCTCATTTGAGTTAAATCCTGACATAATTTAAGCCCCAAGTCATAAAGTCACCTTTGTAGGTCAAACAGCAAGTTTCTACACGTTGTAATGAAACACAGGTCTTCTAATTTTGAGTCCTGCATTTTTATCGAGACTTCCTTCCTTTTCTTAATATTTCCACCTTTACTTTAATTTTATAATGCTCTGAGTCCATCAGTAGGTGAAATGTAAAACAGAGAAATGGAGACAAATGTACTTAAGAAAGGTGAGAGCTTGTTGTATTCACTTCAGGTAAGAAAACCCTTGAGTAAAATAGACCATTTATCCCATCTGCCTCCTTATTTCTGACATAAAGTATACTGCATATTTGAGTAAATTTATAATGGAAGGAATTCACAATGCTTCTCTTTACACTTTTCATTTTAATCTGTTTTTTGTTTTGTGTTTTGTTTTTTGTTTTTTGTTTTTGGCCTGTCCTGGGCCTTGGACTCAGGGCCTGAGCACTGTCCCAGGCTTCTTTTTGCTCAAAGCGCTAGCACTCTGCCACACTTGAGCCACAGTGCCCCTTCTGGCCGTTTTCTGTATATGTGGTGCTGGGAAATTGAACCCAGGGCTTCATGTATAGGAGGCAAGCACTCTTGCCACTCGGCCATATCCCCAGCCCTTAATCTGTTTTTTATTGTTAGGTGATGTATGGAGGGGTTACAGTTACATAAGGCAGTGAGTACACTTCTTGTGAAATTTGTTACCTCCTCCCACATTTTTTTCTCCCACCTTTCCTCCTATCCAATCCCCCCGTTTCCTTGTTTGTATCATACACACATATCACTCACCACTGGCATTAGCATTGTCTTAGGAAAAATATTTGTATTTGTTATAAATTATGTAAAATTGAACTAATTACATAAGAATAGGAATGGGAGGGAGAAAAAGCAGGAAGAAACTTGGAAGGCTTGACATTGACCAACAAGCACATATCAGTTACCTTCATGGATAAATTGATAGCTAATTGATTCATTTTTCTCCAATCATCCCCCTTTCTCAATTACCCCTCCAACACCCGCTTGTACAGTTGGTTTACAGCCTATCGCCTTTTCAGTATTTTTGTTGCAATGGTTCACCTTTGACCATTTATCTCAATATTCTTATCTATTGTAAGGACACAGAACTTAAAACATTATCAATTACGAATAGGGCAATGTCATTCTTTCTGATAGAGGCATAAAATTCCATTGTGTATATGTACTACATTTTCCTGATCCATCCATCTACTGAGGGGCATCTGGGTTGGTTCCATATATTAGCTATGACAAATTGTGCTGCGATGAACATTGTTGTGCTGGTGGCTTTAGTGTGTTCTTGTTTGTGGTCTTTTGGGTAGATGCCCAAAAGTGGAGCTGCTGGGTCATCGGGCAGCTCTTTAGCCCACTTATTGAGGGGGCTATTGGTTCTTTGCAGCTTTGTTTTAGAGGAATTTAATTTTTTAGTTCTGCATATATTTTAGTTATGAGGCCTTTGTCCATTGTATGGCTGATAAGGATCTTTTCCCAATCTGTGGGCTTTCTGTTTCTCTTGCCAGCTATGTCCTTTGCCCTGCAGAAGCTTTGCAGTTTGATGCAGTCCTATTTGTCCATCCTTTCTTTGATTTGTAGCCTTTCTTGGTCTTTGTTAAGGAAGTTCCCTCCTGCGCCAAGGAGCCCAAGTGTTTCTCCTACTCCTTCCTTTAGTGTTTTCGGGGTATCTGTTTCTATTTCAAGGTCTTTGATCCATTTGGAATTGATTTTGGTGCAGGGTGATATATAAGGATCTGTTTTAGTTAGTTGCATGTGTTTCAGTTTGTTGCCAGCACCATTTGTTAAAGAGGCTGTGGTTCTTCCATCCTATTTTTTTTAGCTCCTTTATCAAAGATTAAGTAGGCATAGTTCTGTGGGTACATTTCTGGGTCTTCAATTCTGCTCTATTGGTCTTCAGGCCTGTTCCGGTGCCAATATCAAGCTCTTTTTATTACAATAGCTTTACTAAGTGAAGTGAACCAGACTCAAAGAAACATTGACTCTGGTCTCCCTCGTAGGGAATAATTAGCACAGGGTTAGGCTAGTCACAGCAGAGGATCACAAGAGCCTAATAGCTATGCCCTTATGGATGCATATGATGATGGTAAGGGAAATGAACTCCATGTTATGGAAATGACTATTAGATCACTGTTGTAATTACTTTCAACATGCCATGTGAATCTGTAGCTTCTATTGTTGATGATCCTCTTGTATCCCCTTCCTGTGGTTGTACCCACACTATCACTGTATCTTACCTGAGTACATTGGAAACTGTATATACTGGTATTAGAACTAGGGAAGTGAAAGGGAATATCAGAACCGAGAGACAAAGGATACCAGACAAATGACTCCAAAAGCAATACTTAAAAAACCATTTGGTGTAAACCAACTGAACAACTCATGGGGGGAGAGGGAAAAAAGGAAGGGGGAAGGGGAATGAGGGAGGAGGTAACAAACAGTACAAGAAATGTACCCAAGGCCTAACATATGAAACTGTAACCTCTCTGTACATCACTTTGTCAATAAATTTTTTAAAAAGAAGGGAATAATAAAAAAGAAAGAAAACTGTAAAAAAATAACATGGTAAACAATCAAGTAAAATATTATCAGTTAAAGTTGATTTGTGATTAGATGATATAAGTAAGATTAACCAATATTTTGTACTCATATAGAAATTAGACAAAATGGCTAGTTACATCTTTTATATCCAACAGGACAGAAGAAAGAAGTACTTGAGCACTGCCTAAGGCTGTTCATTGTATTGAGTGACAGCCTCCTCACTGGTTTGACATTAGCAATTGAATATTTTTATTGAGTGATTAATTTGAAGAGAGTATTTATCAGCAGGCTGGAAAATCTAAAGTAAGCTTGTGTGTTCATTCCCCATTTGGCATATTGTTTACAATTTAATGCTATGTTTTACAATAGTTAGGATATGTAGAACACTGGTTATTCCCTAGGTGTTCAACAAAAAAGCAAATTAATTCTGAACATGTTTTATAACGAAGAAGAATTTCCATGAATTTAATAGTAATCTGTAAATGTACAAATAGCAACGATTAATCAAAATTATTAAACTCTTAGATACAGAAGTATTTCAGAATTTAAAGATGAGTCAGAACCATAATGAACTTTTTTGATGTGTTAAAAGAATACTTACATGAAATTGAATATTTTCAGAAAATAGTCTTCTTGTGCTTTCTAAATGCTGAGTCAGAGTTATGAAAAATAAATACAATATAGATAAGATGTTTATTCTCAAAGCAGGATATAGTAATCATGTAAAAATATTTGTCTGGCATTGTTATTGATGTAACATGGCTTGGCAGATGAAAAATTAATCATTTTATTTAAATATTACAGAGAATAAGTGCTACTGTATAGTGTTTAGACTATCCCTTGCATTTTCAAAATAAAAATAAAATATAGAGGTTGCTTCTCTATCTTACCTCATAACTCAAAATCACTATAGGGTCCTCATAATTATACTAAAATAGTTGATACCCTTATTAGAGATGCACAAGCAGTAATTATTTCTATTGAAAAGGCAATATACTTAACCTTTTATATAATTTACACTGAAATACTACTGAATTCTCCTTAACAATATGTTTTAAATTTTGACTTCCAAATAGACAAAAATAAAATCCATACACCAACATTCCATGTATTAATGAAAGTTTCTTGAAAATACAGTAATGGTATTGGAATTTACTTAGGAAAATATTTTTATTTGTTAAAAATTAGGTCAAATTGTACTAATTACATGAGAGTAGGAATGGGAGGGGAAAATCAAGAAGATTCTTGGAGGGCTTGGAGGGCTTGACATTGACCAACAAGCACTGTACTCAAAAACTTGCCACATGGAACTGTGATATCTTTGTGTAATGACTTAAAAGAAGAATATACATAACCTTAGTGCAAATGGTTCAATGATTTATGATTGGTATATTGAATTCGACATACACTAAAACAATTTATATATTTTATGTTATTATTCAACCTCAATATATTCATTCGCCCAATACTATAGAAAATAAAATTCTCATCCAACACTACTAAGACAAAAAGGAGGATAGTTTCAGCTGAGATAAGCTAGTGGAAAATTACTGGATGACAGTGTAGGGTCAGCTGTGATTGGTAGGATTATTTTTGATAATTAGAACTTTATGAATTAGTTACCCTCCTAAGAGTCTGAGATACTGGAACCTTCCTCCCTTCCTCTCTCCCTCCCTTCCTTCCTTTCTCACTTGCTTCCTTTGTTCTTTCCCTCATTTCTTCCTTCCTAACTTCCTTCTTTCCCTCTTTTCTTCCTTCCTTCCTGCTTTTCTTCTCCCTCTCTTCCTCCTTCCTCCTCTCTTCCTGTCCCCTGTCCTTCCAGCTGTCTGTCTGTTTGTCTGTCTGTCTGTCTGTCTCTCTTTCTCTCTCTCTCTCCAATTCCTGCGAATTCCTGCTGCTATTGGAAATTAAACTCAGGGTCGAGCTCTTCCTTAGCTTTCTTGAACATGGCGGCTGCTCTGCCACTTGAATATACCTCCATTCCAGCATTTTGCTACTTAATTGTAAAGCACAACCCCTGCAGGAGCTCACAAGTGGGAAAGCTGCAACACCCGCTCTGACAGGCGTACTCCACGCAGGTGGGCAGAGCCCCCCAGTGGCAGTGTCTGCTCTGATTGGTGCTCCCCACACAGGTGGGTGAGCCACCCCTCAACAGCAACACCTGCTCCCACAGGAGCAATCCACACAGGTGGGTGAGCCATCTCTCAGTGGCAACTCTCAATCTGAGAGGTGAGCTCCTCTGAACACGATACTGAGTGGGAAAAGAATCAAAGAAGAGAAAAGTCTCTGTGCCACGCTGAATCAGCAACCCACAAACCCCATCAGGGGCACACTAGGGTCAGCACAACACAGTGGCAGGGCACAGTCCTGCAGAGAAAGACACAGAACTTTCCCACCCCCAAGTGCAGTGAGGGTGATCACCCCAGCAACAACTGAGACGGTCACGCTCACCCATTGGGCAGTAAGGTTCAACATCCAAGCTCAAACCCAGAGCCAGGACACAAACAAGTCTCCACTGATGGACCAGCGGCAACCAGCACAAAGTCAAGCCAAGGTCGCCACCTACAGGTGCAGATTTCCAGATGCACAAATCACAAAGAAATATTACAAATTTCATGAAAGGGCAAGCCAACTCACCAACTCCAAAAAGTAGTACGACTGAAGAAGAGATGGAGAATAAAAAAACAACTTAGGCTAAGATAGCAGAAATGATGGAAAGCCTCAGGAAAGAATTCAGAAAACAATTCCAGGAGTTTAGAATGGAAGTCTCGAAGGACCTTCAGGAAATCAAGAAAGAAATGGAAGCAAAAATGCATACAGTGCACTCCTCCGTTAGAGAAGACCTTAACATCCTGAGAAGCGAAATGCATGAAAAAATAGATTTAAAATACAACTCTTTAAAGGAAGAAATTTCCATGGTCAGAGCCATAAATAGCTCACTGACATCCATAAACTCCACACTTGAAGCCACATCACAAAGAATTGATCATACTGAATCCTGAATCTTTCTTTTGGGCTACAATGCAGCTGATAAGGACCAGACAATTACCACACTTGAAGAAATGGTTAAACTCCAGGGCAGACTAATCCAGGAGCTAGTGGACAAAGACAAAATATCTAATCTGTGCATAACTGGAATAGACGAAGTAGCCAAATACCAGAGCAGAGGGCAACAACATATTTTCAATATAGTTATTGCAGAAAGCTTCCTCAATCTCACAAGGGACCCCTTCCAGGTAACTGAAGCCTATAGGACACCTGGCAGACCAGACCCTAGAAAATCCTCACCCAGGCACATAATAATCAAGACTTCAGAGCTGGGGATATGGCCGAGTGGCAAGAGTGCTTGCCTCGTATACATAAGGCTCTGGGTTCAATTCCCCAGCACCATATATACAGAAAATGGCCAGAAGTGGTGCTGTGGCTCAAGTGGCAGAGTGCTAGCCTTGAGCAAAAAGAAGCCAGGGACAGTGCTCAGGCCCTGAGTCCAAGCCCCAGGACTGACCAAAAAAAAAAAAAAAAGAGAGACTTCAGATCTCAGGAATAAAGAGCAAATTCTGAATGCAGCCAAAATGAAGAAAGAGCTATATTACAACGGAAAAAGGATCAGGATCACAGCTGACCTCCCCACACAAACCTAGAACACATAAAGAGCGTGTAAGATCACAATCCATGTCCTGCAGGCCAACAATTGCCAACCCAGAATTAGATATTCAGCAAATCTAGAATTCGCTTTCAAGGTAAAAACCAGATCTTTCCATAGCAAAGAGGATCTAAAGAAGTATGTGAATAAAAAACCAGCCTTACAGAGATTCAAAGAGGGGAACCCCACCCAACAGAAATCCTGCAGGACCCACAGACAGAAACAGAAAGAAACTACAATAGCCAGAGCCCAAAAGAAAGAGCAGCTAAATAAAGAAAAGAAAAGAAGGAGAGAAAAAACAGCATAACAGGAAAATGGAAGGGCAAAAAACACTCTTATCCATAATCTCTTTGAATATAAACGGTATAAACTCTCCGATAAAGAGGAGCACACTGACAGAGTGGATCCTTGAACAAAAAGTTGCCATCTGTTGTCTTCAAGAGACCCATCTTACAGTAAGGGATAAAAACAGGCTCCAAATGAAAGGATGGAGCAAGATCTTCCAAGCAAACGCACCTACCAAAACGGCAGGAGTAGCCATCCTTCTTTCAGACAAGCTGGACTTCTCATTAAAATCAACTCAAAAAGACAAGGAAGGGCACTATGTTTTAATACAAGGAAAAATCCAGAATCAAGACATCACGGTGATAAATGTATACTCACCAAACAAAAGAGGTCCTACCTATGTCAAGCAAATTCTCACAGAACTACAGAACAAGATAGACCCAAACACAATCATAGTGGGAGACTTTAATAACACACTCTCTCCAAGAGACAGATCCAACACCCAGAGGATTAGCAAGGGAGCTGAGGACCTAAGTAACACCATATCCCAAATAGATCTGATAGATCTGTACAGAGTCTTTCACGCTACAGAGACCCAATACACATTCTTCTCAACAGCCCATAGAACATACTCCAAAATGGACCATGTCATAGCCCACACAAAGAACCTCAGCAAACACAAAAGTATTGACGTCATCCCATGTATTATATCTGACCACAGTGGAATCAAGGTAACCCTCAATAACAAAGGATACCACAGAGGCTATACAAATATTTGGAGGCTAAACCCCTCACTGTTATCTAACACTTGGGCCACAGACCAAATTAAGGATGAAATTGGCAAATTCATAAGCCACACGACAATGAAAATACAACAAAAAACCTATGTGATACAGCTAAGGCAGTATTGAGGGGCAAGATCATTGCCCTCAGCACTCACATTAAAAGAATGGAAGCAGAACAGGTGAATTACCTCAGGATAAAACTAAAACATCTGGAGAAACTAGAAATGATCGAATCTAAAATGACTAGGAGGAGAGAGATCAAAAAAATTAAAGAAGAGATAAATCTGATTGAAAATAGAAAGACCATTCAACAAATAAATAAAACTAAAAGCTGGTTCTTTGAGAAAATAAATAAAATTGACGGACCCCTCACAAGACTTACAAAAAAAGAGAAGAGACTCATATCTGTAAAATCAGGGACTCCACTGGAAAAATTACAACAAATACACATGATATTCAAAAAATCATAAGGAACTATTTCCAGAACCTCTACTCACTAAAGAACAATAATTTTACAGAAAAGGATCAATTCTTAGAGAAGTATAAACTGCCCAAACTGAATCAGGAAGAAATAAATCAACTAAATAAACCAATAACTTACAGGGAGATACTGGGGAAAATGAAGAGCCTCCCAACAAAGAAAAGCCCAGGCCACGGTGCATTCACCAATGAGTTCTATAAAATCTTTAGTGAGAAGCTAATAGCAATACTCCTCAAACTCTCTGTGAAATAGAAATAGAGGGAGAAATCCCAAACTCATTCTATGAAGCTAATATTATACTCATCCCCGAACCAGGCAAAGATCCAACAAAAAAAGAGAACTACAGACCAATATCACTAATGAACACAGACGCAAAGCTCCTCAATAAAATATTAGCTAACAGGATCCAGAAACTGATCAAGAAAATTATACATCATGACCAAGTAGGCTTCATCCCACAGACACAAGGACGGTTCAACATCCGTAAATCAATTAACGTAATTCACCTCATCAACAGAACTAAAATCAATAATCACATTGTTATCTGAGTCGATGCCCAAAAAGCCTTTGACAAAATACAACATCCAAACTTATTAAAAGCTCTGGAGAGAACAGGAATAGATGGAACATTCCTTAAAACAATAAAAGCCATATAAAACAGACAAACTGCTAATATTGTATTAAATGGGGAGAAACTAAAATCATTCCCCCTAAACTCAGGAACAAGACAAGGATGTCCACTCTCCCCACTTCTTTTCAACATAGTGCTGGAATCCCTAGCCATAGCAATAAGGCAAGAGGAGGACATCAAAGGGATCCACATCGGCAAGGAAGAAATCAAATTATCCCTATTCGCAGACGACATGATCTTATATCTGAAGGACCCAAAAACCTCAGTCCCCAAACTCCTACACCTAATAAACTATTTTGGCAAAGTAGCAGGATACAAAATCAATCCACAAAAGTCAGCAGCTTTTCTGTACACCAGCAATATACAAGCAGAAAAGAAAATTATGGAAAAATACCATTTACAGTAGCTAAAAAAGAATATATTAGGGCTAGGGATATGGCCTAGTGACAAGAGTGCTTGACTTGTATACAATGAGGCCTTGGGTTCAATTCCAAAGCACCACATATACAGAAAACTGCCAGAAGTGGCACTGTGGCCCAGGTGGCAGAGTGCTAGCCTTGAGCAAAAAGAAGCCAGGGGGGCTGGGGACATAGCCTAGTGGCAAGAGTGCCTGCCTCGGCTACATGAGGACCTAGGTTCGATTCCCCAGCACCACATAGGCAGAAAACGGCCAGAAGCGGCGCTGTGGCTCAAGTGGCAGAGTGCTAGCCTTGAGCGGGAAGAAGCCAGGGACAGTGCTCAGGCCCTGAGCCCAAGGCCCAGTACTGGCCAAAAAAAAAAAAAAAAGAAGCCAGGGACAGTGCCCGGCCCTGAGTCCAAGCCCCAGGACTGGCCAAAAAAACCCAAAACAAAACAAAAACAAAACAAAAAAAGAATAAATTACCTAGGGATCAACCTAACTAAAGATATGAAGTACCTATTTAATGAGAACTATAAAAATCTAAAAAGGGAAATCAAAGAAGACACAAGGAAATGGAAAGACCTCCCATGCTTGTGGGTAAGCAGAATCAATATAGTGAAAATGGCCACATTGCCATATAGATGGCCATATAGAAATTGAATGCAATCCCCATCAAAATCCCAGCTACATTCTTCACTGAAATAGAGAAAGCAACCCATAAATTCATATGGAACAGCAAAAGACATAGAATAGCCAAAGCAAATCTAAGCAAGAAAAGTAGTGCAGGAGGTATCACAATACCAGACTTCAAGCTCTACTATAGAGCCATCATAACAAAAACAGCCTGGTATTGGTATAAAAACAGACCTGAAGACCAATGGAATAAAATTGAAGACCCAGAAATAAAACCGCGCTCTTATAGTCAGCTGATATTCGACAAAGGAGCTAAAGACATACAATGGAAAAAACAGAGCCTCTCAACTACTGGTGCTGGGAAAACTGGGCAGCCATATGCAGAAAACTCAAAGTAGACCCTATCCTATCACCATGTACCAAGATCAACTCAAAATGGATCCAGGACCTCAACATCAGACCTGAATCCTTGAAACTACTAAAGGACAGAGTAGGAAAGACGTTAGAACTTATAGGCACAGGAAGGAACTTCCTGAATAGAGTCCCAGGGGCACAACAAATAGGGGAGAGACTTGACAAATGGGACTAAAAAATAAAACATTTCTGCACAGGTAAGAACATAGCCACCAAACTAGAAAGACAGCCAACGATATGGGAAAGGATATTTACCAGCACAGCAACAGACAAAGGCCTAATATCTGTCATCTACAGAGAACTCAAAAAACTAAGCCTATCCAAGCCCAGTAAACCAATTAGGAAATGGGCAAAGGAGCTAAAGAGAGACTTCACAAGAGAAGAGATAAAAATGGCAAAGAAACATATAAGGAATTGTTCAACATCCTTGGCAGTAAAGGAAATGCAAATAAAAACAACCCTGAGATACCACCTCACCCCAGTTAGAATGGCCTATACTCTGAACTCCGGCAACAACAAATGCTGGAGGGGGTGCGGGGAAAGAGGAACCCTTCTCCATTGTTGGTGGGAGTGCAAATTAGTACAACCACTTTGGAGAACAGTGTGGACGTTCCTCAAAAAGCTCAACATAGACCTACCCTATGACCCAGCCATACCACTCCTAGGCATCTGTCCTGAACAACAGGTCCCAATATATCAAAAAGACATCTGCACTTCCATGTTTATTGCTGCACAATTCACAATAGCCAAAATATGGAAACAACCCAGATGCCCCTCCACAGATGAATGGATCCAAAAAATATGGTACTTATACACAATGGAATACTACATAGCGATTAGGAATGGTGAAATATTGGTATTCGCAGGGAAATGGTCAGAACTTGAACAAATAATGTTGAGCGAGACAAGCCTAGAACACAGAAAACAAAGGGGCATGATCTCCTTGATATATGACTGTTAAGTTGGGGGGAGGGGGAGACAGTAGAAACCAGGTGTGCGAAACCAAAATCTCCTTGTCAAATGGTATTTCCCACAGGTTTGGGTCAGTGATCCTACATTATGTAACTAAAGCCAAACAAGTACTCAACATATAAAGGCCAAAAATAGAGTGGATCACAATAGCTCAAAAGCTATGTATGTATGTATGTTCATATAAGACAAGGATAAACAAACTCTATTGTTAACATTACATTTAAAGTCCTAGGTGAATTTCCTTTGGTGTAGGCCACGTGGCTACTGTATATGTTTTTGGTACACTGTGAAATATATATGTCTACCTGATCTAGGGAAGGGAAAGAAAAACAGGGCGTAAGATATCACAGGAAATGTACACACTGACCTATTATGTAACTGTACCCCTTTTGCACAACACCTTGTCAAAAATTTTTAATTAATAAATAAATTACAAAAAAGAAAAGCAAGCCCCACTTAGACAACAATAAACTATCACAAAAATCCAAAAAAAAGTATTCTATGAAGTGTTGTAATTACAGTGTATCTAGTCTAACATTATTCATGTTAACCTGCAGTGTGAATATTTATGTGTTTGTAAAATAGCATTGATGCATGACAAAAGTAGTCTTCCTGCAAAGTCTCATAGATGTACATATTAGTTGGAGAATGAACAAGTAAATCTTGGTCAGAATAAGTTGTTATAACAAGAATGACTTACAGAGCTATATTGGTGATCTCTTTCTTCTCGCTGGTTTATTTAATCCCTTATATGCTTTCTTAATAACCAGAGGACAGATCAGAGCTGTGAGAATTAAAAATATTATTAATTATTTGTGATTTAGACTCATAATACATGAATTCCAAACAGATGAGATACATATCCAAGTTTTGATAGTAATATTTTATTCAGTGTTAGCACTAGTTATAAATATCCATATAGCTAAATATCCACATATCAAAATACCTAAGTGCATCAAAATCTATAATATATTATATGTATATAAAGGTATGTATATATGTATGTTTGCTATCTACACTTATACCATATCATGTGACATATGTCATGTATGTATATTTTGTTTCACATATGTCATATATGAACATAAAACAAAGAGACAACCTTGAGTGAAAAATTTAAGATATTACATTTATTTATAATTTCAGAAAGAAGTATTATTTGGTGAAATTTGGAACAACATATAATGATTTGCAAGGATATAAAAAGCGATTCACCTTGAAATGAGTTTAGGTTGAAATTTTTCCATAATTTTATCAGGGATGAAGGGATCAGGTTATATTGGGGGGGGGGGGGCATTGTGAACACCAGGCATCTAGCACAGCTTATGTGTGCTTCATACACTAGTCAAGCTCCTAGGGCACTTTATACCAGCATTAGACAAATGTATCTATTACTCATAAGCTATTTCACTGCTAAACTTGCCCATGAAGAAAGTGATTTAAGTGGGTTTTCATGGCTTACACCTATAAGTCCAACTACTCCAGAAGTACAGATAAGTAGGATTTTATGTAAAAAATTAATGAGACTTTATCTTAATTAGAAATCCAGATGTGAGGACACATGCCTATGGTTTCATTTATGGGAAGACTTAAGTAGGAGGATGGTGCTCCAGTCTGAGCTTGGCCTAAAAGCAGGGTGCCGTCTGAAAATTATCCTCCAGGTGAGCCCTGGTGGCTTATGCCTGTAGTTCTAGCTATTCGGGAGGCTTAGATCTGAGGATCACAATTCAAATTCAGCCCAGGCAGGAAAGTCCATGAGACTCTTACCTCCAATAAGTTCAACGAAATTACCCAAGCCTTGAGTTCAATCCATAGGACTGGCAAAAAATAAATAAATAAAACAATAAATCCTTCAGCAAAAAGTCTAGTGCCATGGTTCAAGTGTGAAAGGACTTACACACTAGCACAGTGGCCTGCATTCAAACTCCAGTATACGGAATAAAGGGAGAAATGGATAGAAACAGAGAGAGAGAGAGAGAGAGAGAGAGAGAGAGAGAGAGAGAGAGAGAGAGAGAGAGAGAGAGAGAGAGAGAGAGAAAAGAAAAGCAAAAAAAGTCAAGTTGGTAAGAAAACATTACTTTGCTTTAATTAAAATGTGCTCTTTATACTTTTAGTTAATTGTCTCCTTCCTCTTTGGAACATCGAAGTTGATCAGATTGATATTATACATATTTGGAGGAGAGATGATTCTTTTTACTTTTTTTTTCTTCTTACTTTTTAATCCAACAAAAAAAGTTAAGAAACAAAGACAGAGAAAAATAAAGACAGCAGTTCTTGAAAGCAATAGTGTTATCAAGTTAATATGCATTGCGTTGTATATAAATTTAAAAAGTTAAAATACCCTTGTACACAGAAGCAACAATATTTTTTCCAGATTAGAGAAGAGTAGTACAATTTAAAAGCATAATTTTCCTTGAGTTTGTATAATATCTAGTATCCTTGTTGCCTAGAAGAGGTGTATACAAAGGGGCAGTCTTGACTGGTGATGGAGAAACATTAATGGTCCATGGTGATTTAAGTGCAGACATTTAATGGTTAGAAACTTTTACAGAAATTTGACATTGGTTCAGCAATCTAGAATGAGATCAGTACACTTGTGTCATTGAACTGCACTCAGAACAGTTAGTTGCTGTCAAAGTGGCAGGTGGTAGGATTTATTTACCGAGAACTTTTTATGATGTGTGAGATTTTAAGGTTATTTTGCTAAGTGTAAAAAAAAGGGCAAAAATGTGCACAGTGTCAAAATTATTTATTTTGTTGGAAGTAATTTAAACATAACTAGAACTTAGGGACTTACAAAAAATTGAAAATGAATCTATAAAATGTAAAACTGAATTCTTTTGCAATAAAAATTGAAATGAAAATTCTGAACAACCGTCAATCTCCTGATAAGCCATTTCTTTTAGATCAACATAGCTTTGATCTAGTAGATTCTCTACTGGAAGTGCTGAGAAGGTTTGTATTTCCACCAAAGGTAATATATTTTCAATCCAATTTAAATTAAACAGGTTAATAACTTTAAAAAAGAAACCTAAATAAACCTTAGCAACAGAAATGGTCTAGAAAGTTGTTCCATTAGAAATCTTTCTTTTAATTTTCACTTATTCATACCCATTCAATGAAAAACACAAAGTTTTGTTTATTTTCATGTCTCCGTAATTTCATTTCAATCATTGCATATACTATCATTAGCTAAAATGTTTAAGAGTTATTTTATGGATACATTTTACTTTATTTTGCATATACTAATTTTGTTTGTATATAAAAATGTGAGTTTATAGGGGATGAGACAGAAAAAATAACACATGCAGTAGTCATTCAAATGTAGGAGTTCTAGTCAAAAGATAGTTTGGGGAGACATAAATCAAAGCTGCAAAAAGTTCTTGGTAGTCAGACTTAATTTCACAGAAAAGCAATAGGATTTGTTTTTTTTAATTTAAATTAATTAGTCAATCAATTATTATTATTATTTGCCAGTCCTGGGTCTTGAACTTTCGGGCCTGAGCACTGTCCCTGAGCTTTGTTTTTCTCAAGGCTAGCACTCTACCACTTGAGCCACAGTACCACTTCTGGCTATTTTTGTTTATGTGGTATTGAAGAATTAAACCAAGGGCTTCATGCATGCTAGGCAAGCACTCTACCACTAAGCCACATTTCCAACCATTAATTTATTTTTGAAGTGAAACAAACCCCCAAATATAGCATTTATTTATAGAAATATGTGTTTACACATATGTCTTACTTATGTTCAAGTGAAGGTTAACTATCTACTCATTATTTTTTACTGCTAAAATAGTCAAAATCTTTTACTTAGGCTCCAGTGATACTTGCTGTTTTCTACTGTATACAATTGTTAGTGATATTTACCCCATTTTGCAATAGAATGCCAGAAACTCCTTCACCTGCCTAATTACAATGTAGTAAAGGTTTAGCTCTTCCTGATTGATCTCTTCCCTCTACTGGATAGAGCCTCTATTAATATCCATTCAGTCTCCAACTTCTATGAGATTGTTTTTGTAGTTTTCATAGACGAGGGTTCTGTGCATGGTTTACTTTAGTGAAGGACCTCCAGTTCTATTATGCACACACACACACACACACACACACACACACACACACACAGAACCTTTCTTGGTCATTCCATCCATTGGTAGTCAGAGAGTAGTTTCTTATCCTGGATGCTATGAATAATCCTGTAATAAACATGATAATGAGGATGTCTTTTTGATATGCTGATTTTGTTTTGTTTTGCTGTATCTGGTGGTAGTTCAATTGAATATAAATTTAGGAACTTCAATGATATTTTCTAGAATGACAATGGTTACTCTCAGTTCTCATCAAGAAGTTTCAAGGTTTCTTCTGTCTCGATATACTTGGCAGAACTTATCTTTTAAATAAAAGCCTTTCTAGCAGGACTAAGGCAATATTTGATTTTGATGTTCCTTTGCATTTGCCTCATATTAGTAATACTGAACAGTTTTGTGCTCCTGTCACCCATTTGAATGTCTTAGGAAATGATTGTTTTAATGAACATACAACCTATCTCTAATCTAAATATATTAGTTGATGGATTGAAAATAGAAAGTACTCAAACATTGATAAGATAAGTGACATTATGTGGTCTATATTAAAAAAATGTTATGACACCTTATAAAAGTTAAGTCCTGTATTTGAAAATTTTTGCATATTGGTTTTAAAGAACATCAGTATAGATGAAATGTTGTATAATATTTTGAAATGGACAATTCTGTAGCCATATTTAATAGCATTGAAATACATAAACAAATTTAATATCAAGTCTAAATATCTCCATGATAAGTGACTCTATCTAGGCACATGGATATAGAATTTGTGAGTAGATTAATATTTTTTAATTTGTGGATGTGTGCTAATACTTGGCTTCAACTCAAAGCCTAGGCAGTCCCTTAGTTTGTGACTCGAGGCTAGTGCTCTACCACTTGACCTACAGCTCTATTTTGCACTTATTACTGGTTAATTCGAGATAAGAGTTTCACAGTTATTCCTATGCAGGCTGGCTTTGAACCTTGATCCTTATATCTCAACCTCCAGAGTAACTAGGATTAGATGCTTGGACCATTGCCATCTGGCTTGATTAATCCTGCTGATTCATTCTTCTTAGTATAGAGTTAATTGAGCTATTAGGGTAAAAATGGAATGTGATCCGTGCAAATCATTATCTACTTGCATCAGTTGATGATTTATATTTCTCTAGAGACTAACAACCCTACTACTTTAGCTGCTTGCAGTGTAAAAATGGCATTTACAAACTGGGAGACAATTTGGAGATAAGTAATCCATCATATTGTGGTAGGTAACTTACATTTTAATTACTCAGATAAAACCACTTTCATTAAAAAACATGTTATATATTACACAACAAAAATCTGTTCATTGAATTCTATTAACACAATTAATAAGCAATTCACCCACAGCACAGCACTCTTTATCACTGGTTTACTGTGAATTATTAAACAACTTCATTGTATTGTACCTGAATTTCAAATGCCACCTATTTATATAACTAATAAACACAGTACATAACATCTTCTTTTGTGTATATGAAAAAAAATCAAGCATTTTTAATCTTTCAAGGTTAAGGAATCACCAAGATTTAAATTTAACTAATGAAATGTTCTAGGAATAAATAAGGTAGAATAAATTCAAAGGTCATTTAAGGGTTGATCTTTATATACTTTTGAGAACCTACGCATACTGAAGAAATCGCTACAAAACATTTTCCCTTATACTACTGCTGTTTATTAAGTATGCTAGACTCACAATTGCCTTTTATTTTTTCCTTAGTTATGTATATATTTCAAATAGAAGAGAAAAAAGTAGATTAAGATAATTATATGTCCATACTCTTAATCATCTCAGGGCACTGTCCCCGAGTTCTTCTGCCCAAGGCTAGTGCTCTGACACTTTGAGCCACTGCTCCACTTCCTGTTTCTGGTGGTTAATTGGAAATGATTCTTGTGGACTTTTCTGTCCATACTGGCTGAACCGATCTTCAGAGTTCAGCTTCCCTAGTAGCTAGTATTATAAGGATGAGCCACCAGTGCCTGGAAGTAATAAAATATTTTATCAAAACTGAATTTTATTTTAAAAAATTTAAAGGCAGTACTGAAATATACAAACCGACTTCTCAGGCCACTAGTATTTACATGAATTTATTTGTATCACCGGACAGTATTTCTTTAGAAATATAATATCATATAGATTTTTTTCTCTCCAAAGAAAACAATTTTAAAGTAAATTTTGAGTATAGAAATACATTGTCATGATTTCTTTATAATTGTAGTTCAGATTTCTGGATTCTTCTGTGATTTGACTGAGAAATCTCCCATATACTGGAAGCAGCTGAGCTCTGAAAGGGTATTTTAAAGTTACGAATCCCATTTTGTTATCCTTAAATACAGAAAATCCTTATTTTTCCAATCCTCTTCTTAGACAAAATATTATTCTACATGCATTAGAATCTCACTAATAATTATCTATCACAATTTGGGATGATCAAGATGCAATGTTCTATCAATTTAACTTCTGGTATTGAAATCCTTTTGTACAATTCTTTAATAAAAATAATACCTTAAAATACATTGTGTAAAATTGAAACAAGGAACGTTAGTTGTCATAGATAAACATTAAGCACAATCTTTGCAAAGACGTTATTATGTTATTTTCTGCTACAATTCGAAGGATTTCTCAGTATCCATGGTTCATGACTTTAATGTTAGCTACTCAGAAGCCTGAGATCCGAGGACCAAGGTTCAAAGCCAGTTCATACAGAAAAGTCTATGAGAATATTATCTCTGATTAATCACAGAAAACGCCTGAAATGGAGCTGTGGCTTTAGTGGTAGAGGGCTAACCAGACCACAAAAGCTCAGGGACAGTGCCAGGAACCAGATTTCACTTGCCAGGAATGTAAATAAATAAATATATAATAGATAAATAAATAAATACATCTAAAGGCCATGACATAAGACATTGAGTAACCGATCAGTGTAAATAACTGAAAAGGAAAATATGTCCCATAATGAACTGAACTCCCACCTCTACTCAATTGGTCAAGGGCTAAAGTTTATATTAAAAGTAGCAAAGAAAAAAAGTATCACAACTCAGTATTTTTTAAAAAATCTATAAAGAGACATTTGAATCTCTCAAAAACTCATCCAACTTAGGTATTTATATATGGAATCTAAAACTTTTTTGACCAAATAGAAATGACAAAGTTTCAATGAGAGACTGAATATGCTAAAGAAAATTAAGCCTAAATGTACATCACTAGAAAAAATTAATCATAAATGAGAAGCAAAATAAATATTTAGCTAATCATTAATGGGATGTTGAAAGATACTAAGTGACCTATCAGCCTAATCTCTGTGTAGTTAAAACCTAAAATAGGAGACAGATTTACATGCAATAATATCTTAGCAGTAATCATCAAAATGGCTTCTATTTTTAATTTTATTCAAATTCTGAACTTAAGAGTTCAACAAGATTAGCAATCTTGAAGAATAAGCAACATAAACCATCTACAAATAGTTAAGTATAGTAAAATCACTCAAAATAATGATTAATAAAAGTGTTCAGTGAATGCACCGTAGATTAGCCGTACAGCTTCCAATAGAATCCTGCCAAACAACTAAACAAAAAGAAAATATCTCAAAGGAAAAAAAAACTACCCTTGCAATCTTTCCAAAAGAAAGATTAAGTACAAATTTTACACATATAGTAGCTAAAATATTCATTGCTACCAGAATCACATTACAAGAAAATTGAGGGGGTATTTAGAGAAAAAATAAAATGACAGCAAAAAATAAATAAGATCCAAATGAAAGGATCAGGAATAGCAAATAACTTCAAAGTGGATCTGAAAGACCCAAAACAGGTCAATGTACGTGAGAAAATTTTTCTTAAATATTATATTTTAGAGCTATGAACATAGACTTATCACCTGTTTACTTAGGAAATACTGTAAAACAGGATTTCCCGCTGAACATATCCTACTGGCTAAGATTCCAATATAGCAGAAGGAAAACATTAAGATATTAGGTATACCAAATATTAAGACACTTCGTATTTACATTGTCAAGTGAGAACAATGAGTTAACTTGTTAGTCTGCTTATCCAAGTGAAGAAATGAATTATTATTTTTAATTATATAGTTTAATTTACTTTTAAATGCCATCATAAAGAAAATAGTATGGTACAATTACCAAAATGACAAAGTACGGTGGGCCTCAGTACCTGTTTGACGCTGTTATCTTCTCTGAGTATCTCAGATACTTGATGAATAAGTAGTATGTATATGTATAATTAAACGATGTAGTACAATAAATGTATTATATATTATAGATACAAATGTAAAACATAATTATTATGTAGATGTGTATACACATACTTCAATGCAAAACTTGCTAATAGTTTATATTTAGTAAAAGTTGCTACAATGATTGTTGATAATATTGCTACCATTAAAATAACATTTACAGTATTTTTAAAACAGTCAAATCTCTAGAATTATATTTTTAAACAAAATTGTCGAAATAAATGTGATTGAACTACTTTTTCTTTAAGAATAATCAAATATAAATATATTTTGTAATAATAAAAAAATATTAACCATATCGTCTTTGTTGTTTTCCACTGTAAAATTTTATTCTAGAATAACGTGCTTATATATGGCATAGTCTTATACTATAGGTACATCTTTATCTAATGACAAATTTCTCAAAATATTTCACTTAAAATAACACTGAAATTTTGAGGATAACACGAACTCAATGTACGATAAGATCAATATAAAAAATAAACTGAGAGCAGAATAAATTTCATGTTGGACACTTATTTATTTTGAAAGAATAGGGGATTATCTCCATTTGTTTCCTTTGCAGTAATGTGACATTTACTCAGGTAGAGAGGAGATTTACCACCCTGGATGTTAAGTCACTATTATGCACAGCAAATCTTTCTCACAATATAAACTCTTGCTTAATAATTCTTCTTGGCTCCAGTGCAAAAGAACTTGTGTTCCTTTTGCCTTGATTAACATGAATTTTGTATTGCTTCTTTTAGTATCTTTATTAAAACTTTCCTATACTAAATGTATTAGATATGTATTTTCTGCAATGTATTCAGTACAACCTTATTATTTATGAAAACAGAATATGTTTTCACTAATTTTTCTGTCATAAAATTATTTTCTCCTCCGATAAATCAACAGTTCTCATTCTTTTTCAGTGTATTATTTCCCTTCATAATGTAACAAAATTAGAAATGATAGTTTGTGATCTCCCATTGCAAAGTATCGGAATAATAAATGTAGGCAAGTTAGAAGGTAAAAATAGAACAGAATATGTATTAGAGTTTATTATTGGCCATGGAGAAAAGTAATTGTATACAGCTATGGCTGTGTTTATTATTGTCTTTCATGTTATTTTTGTTGGGACAAATTTAGCCATTGGAAATTCTATACAAAGCACCTATGAATTTTGAATTGTTATAGCAGCTACAACAATATTTTCCTAATCAATAAGTAATAATAGTACAAAAGTCATTATTTAATTATGGTAGAAAAAAGCCAGATTTTTGTTATTAGGTTTTTATTTATTTATTTATCTTTTATTGCCAGTCCTGGGGCTTGAACTCAGGGCCTGAGCACTGTCCCAGGGCTTCATGCATAGGAGTGAAGCAATCTTGCCTCTAGGCCATATTCCCAGCCCCTTGTTATTGGTTTAATTCCTTCTCTTATCTCATCCATTGGAAGAATGCAATGAGGAAGCGATCTGGAAAGGGAGGAGATGAAATTTACAAGTGCGCTTTGTTGTTAGTGTTTACTTGAAGGCAAAAGGAAGTGACTGTGGAATTGAGAGGTAAAATATACTGGTTGTCACTGTCCATTGATTTTGTTGTTGTTGTTCTTCATTGTCACAGATCATGGGGATTTGAATTTAACACCTGGGTACTGTCCTTAAGCTATTGGACTCAAACCTAGTGCTCTACCACTTGAATCACAGTTTCATTTCCAGGGATTTGATCATTGATCAGAGATGAGTCTCACAGGCTTTATTGCCCTGGCTGGCTTCAGATCCCAGATCTCATATCCTCAGATCTCAGCCTCCTGAGTAGCTAGGATTACAGGCGTGAGCTACCAGTACCTAGCTGTACTTGAATTTTTTGATACAGCAAAACAGAATAGTGGTTCCTTCTAAAATAACAGAATCGATACAGATAGATTATGGTTATATCACTCTATCTGCTAGCTTACTCGTCATTGTCATTATTCAATTGTTGCAGATTATTAATCTCAAACCATTTGTTTCTTCAGAATCCTTTAAGTTAGAGTTTGTTCTGTGTTTAGTCATACAAATAAACACGTGTTTTAAAAATCAGCATGAAAGTAATTTAAATTAGAATATCTGCTTTTAAAACTGAGATAGAGAAACTGTAGGTAGGTTAAGTAGGATTCCCAAATGACGAATAACTGTTTCTCTTAGGGAAAGAGAAGCAGCATTGGAAAGAGGAATGGGGTACATAAAACACAATTGTTTTCAACTCGGGCTTGTGATACTGACTTTGAATTGGTACAGCAGAAAGCAAGGTTACCTCTGTTCATTCTCTGTGTAGCTCCCACCTGTGCCATAGCTGGGTATTCTTGAAACTGATCATCCATAGGAAAGGTAAATTTTATCCAAGAAATTTAAAGCAACAGAAAAGCCAGGAAACCTTGCTTTATGAAAGTTGATGGTTTCATTAGGAATGAACACTAATATCAGATGCTAATGAAGTTTTTATTTATCATGGTAGTAGTTGATTCAAAGATATTTTGGGGACAATGGGACAAGTTATTTATTTATTTATTTACTATTTATTTAGTCAGTCACAGGGCTTGAACTTGGGACCCGAGCATTGTCCTTCAACATTTTTTTGCTCTACCACTTTGAGCCATAGTTCCACTTCCATTTATAGGATGACCCTTGGAGATAAGAAACTCATGGAATTTGTTGCCTTTCTGGCTTCAAACTGCAATCCTCAGATCTCAGCCTGCTGTGTAGCTATGGTTATAGACATGAGCCATCAGTGCTGGGCAGAAAGTTTATGATTTTGAATGCAGAGATAATACAGAATATAATACAGAATAATACAGAAGATTCCTGTGGTATAGTATCAAATAAAAGGAAGTAGTGAAAATTATAGGGTATAGATTTAATGATTTGGACTAGAATTCACAAAACAGAAAAAGGGTTTCTTAATAGAGAAATAGAGATAATTCATGTATGAAGATTAGTTGAAAGCAAATGTATTCTAGGATTCTAAACATATATTTGGAGTAGAGAGATTGAATAGCATTATCGATATATTTATTCACATCTAGGAAATAAATTTGAAAACAAAAAGAATCCCTTGTATTCAGAATCATGAGTCTCTGAACGTTTTGTGGTTAATAAGTATCTTGATATTACTAGCCAGATTTTACACATTCTTATTGAACATAAAGAATCTTACAGAAAACAACAACAACAACAACAACAACAACAGTAAAAAACCTTAGAACAGGTCATCCTTGGACTACCATGAAGTTAGTAATGTTGGCTGAAAATGACTGACATAGAAATGTTTTTTGATTGACAACAAAAGGTATGTTTTGGAAACTTGTGGAGATAAAAAAACCAATACCCTGTTAAATTATTGCCTAGGAAAATAACATTATTAATTAACTGGCTGTAGAAAGAAAAGTCGTTAAATATTGAAGATAGGGCTCTAGGAAGAGCACCTGAAATCAATATTAATGTCTAGGTTATGTTGTATTTAGAATAATGACAAGTTTGAAGTCACAGGAGTGAAAAGTAGAGAAAAAAAAGTGTCAACAGAAGCTCAGGAGTGGTGATAGGTCATTCAAATAGAGGACATGATTTTTAGAAATGGAGTTAAATGAATATCATCAAGCAGATGATAAATTTGTCCCTAGAAAGAGAAAACTTGCTTTGGGAACTCACAGAGAAAGGTGGGGAAGTGGGATCTGATAACAAGCACTGAAATGGAACTGAATGGGGGCTGGGGGACACTTCTATGTGTTCATTCACTCTAACCTGACAAGTTGCAAACAGGAAAGATGAGAAGCAAATGTTCCAAATGGAAAAGTTCAGCCATATTCAAGGATGACAGAATAGAAGAAGCTTCAAAAGAGAGCACAGGTCAGGTCACAGAGAAGAAGGTACAGATGTTCACAGAAAAGTTTGACAAAACTGCATCCATAATGACAGTCTATAAGTTCTTGGGACAAAATTAAACAATTAGGTATACGGAAGCCTATAAGACACATTTTAGGATATTTAAAACTCATAGTGAGATTAGAGATGGTTGTTAGGAAATCGTTACACAGGATGAGATTTGACTATTTTTGTTGACCCCTCTATCTCGGTATCAGATAGATGATGGGTTCTCATTAAAAACTCATCTTGGAACTGTTATACTCAGAATTTTGAGATAGTGGAAGGGAAAGTTGAATCTTATAAGAAATATGTTTAAAGCCCTTTTAGTTTACTCTGTTCATTCAGCGTATTAGGAAAAAATTCTAGGAAACACATTCAAGCATCAGAAAATAACCCCAAGCAATAGAAATCCGAAGACACAAAGGACAAATGCTCATGTATTTATTTTGAAACAAGATACTGAATGTGCTAAGAGAAAATTGTTCCTTTTAGAAATCTGCTTTAGGAGTAATAAGCCACAAAATAATACATGAAATGTAAAAGAGGAACATAAAATATTAGTATACTAGTTTTTAAAACTTGATATATAGATTAACCCGCATCTAGTTAAAATGTGTACGTACATTACATCAGATGTGAAATCATATGAACCAGTCTAACAGTGAATATATTTGATTCATCTCAACACTCAGCACTTTTCCAAATTTATTACACTTATTAAATTATTTTTGGCCACTTAAAGATAAATTAAATACAGTTAATATACTTCCCTTCTTGGATGCATTTAGATGTGACTAATATTAAATACTTACATAAAGACAGACGTAACTAAAGTAAAGCAATCTTAGATAGTTTAAGGAGAAAGTGAAGCCATTTAAGCACTTGTCATTATCCAAAGCAGAACCTGGAATTGGGCTGACATTCTTCAATGAACCAATGAACCCATTCCGTGTGTGTGTGTGTGTGTGTGTGTGTGTGTGTGTTCATGCTAATGCATGCACGTGTATGCACTATTGAGTGTGAGAGTGGATGTGATGATGTGTACAAAAGCTTCTAGGCATGTTTTTGTGGCTCTCGAGTGTAGCATTTCCTATTTCTTCCATGTTATGTCTAAAACACATTTCTTCCAAAGTTCTTTATATTTACAGATATATCTTAATAATACTGATACAAAGCGAAGACATTACATATAGGTAGAAATAATATTTGAAATGATCATTGGTGCTCAGTAAAGTGAAATTTCATTTTCCCCTCCTGTAGTAATTTTCCTTCACCTCTTGTTCAATTGTGGACCGTGAGGGGGCTTCTGGGAACATGTCACAGACTCAAGCAGTTTGGAATGGTATGGCACGGTCATTCCCTTAAGACTCCAAGCAATTCCAGGAAGGATGAAAAAGCATGGTGTTGCCCCCTGCAGCTGGGGTGACATGCACATTTGGAAGAAGACAGCCCTATTGAGCAATTGTCAATTTAAAAAAAGTGTTTGAAAGTAATGCCTTTTCTCCTTCTCTGGACATTCCAAACATATGACTACTATATCTGATATGCTTTCATCACAGATCTGCAATTTCCTCTATAAACCACAATTGAAAAGTTATAAAACACAGTCAGATAAAACTGATATGTTTTCTATCTGATGTAGTATAATCATTTTTAATTAAAATGTATTTAGATTTGAGGAAATTAATTTTATACTGTTAACAATAGCAAATGTCAGAAGAGCAAAGCAAAAAAATCATTATGAATATTACTGAGTTACACCATATTAATTATTATCTCTATGCACTTTTATCTTTATGTAACCTTATAATTAAACACACTCCTATAATGTGTGCTATTGGAGAAAATCAATATTGAATTACATTTAGGACATTAAAATATGTTGATAATGTGCTGAGAATAAAACTGTTGGTTGTCTTGCATATAAAAGCTTTCTGCCAGATTCTATTAATCTGGAAAAGAAATCTGCAACTATATACTCATAAGTGAATTTCATATCAGTGTAATTTTTGCTATTTCTGAGAAATGTTTTTGAAAAAAAGGAAATTCTGTTTGAATGGGACATGTGGCTTGTATTCATTTTCATAAAGAACCTAGAGCCCAGGGTATGCATTTCAATTTCGTAATTGAAACTATGCAGCAAAGTTCCAAAAGTTGATTATTTACTACTCAGAGATTTTCTAAATTATACTTTCATTTAAAATTCTTTGGCTAATTTCTAGAAATCATACAAAGACAGATTCCTGGGGGAGGGAGTAATCGTGATTGCTTTCCACTCAGCAAGAAAAAAATTAAAATTCATGGAGGAAATATAACTACAGATCTTATCTTGAAGCGTATGGCTTATTCTGCCTTCCTGTTTTATTTTAGAATAATTTTAGTTGCCAATAAATAATGAGATAATATGCCAAAGGATTTTATCACTACTCTATGCGTCTTCAGAAAGACTGGAAGCACTATCTCATTTCCCATAGGTACTTCCTATATCCATTGAGACACTACAAATCGCAGATTCCTTTAAGGATCTAGGATTAGGACCATAAGCCAGCAGTCCTGGGCTCCTGACTTACGTCTTAGAATTTTGGTTCATATACTTTGTTTTCCAATGGTTTTAGCCACATAAATGTTTCAGCAATGACACTTCCTAGAATTTGAAAGTCATAAAACTTATAGGCTCTTTTTCTAGCAAAAATATTTAGTTGACTTCATTTTCCATAATATTTTAAGAGTATGTTCTCAATTAAAGAACACAAGAAAGAACATTTTCGTAATTCCCATTGTGCTATGAATCCTGGTTTTATGAAATTACAATGATTGCGTAGTAAGAGAGGTCATGGACCATTTTTGTCCATTATCATTAGGGTGTTCTTCATCTATTCACTAATAAGGGAGAAGTGAGGATTATTTGTCATATATGGTACTCCGATACAGTAGCATGTATTTCGATGAGAGTAGAAAACAATCTAATTTCCATAAACTCAAGCATAAAGTCAAACGGAGCTCTGTTTTCATTCTGTCAATGATGTATAATTTTTTAAAATGCCCCTATGATTACAGATAGTACTCATTACCAGTAATAGACTGGGAAGAAATTTGGCTTTCATTACCACTTCCTTTTCACAATAACCAGAACAGATCTAGAAATGCTTTGGATTCGTTCATTAATCCTATGAAAATCTAATATACTTAAAAAAAAAGGAATTCCGATAATATTTAATCCTGTTTAACCTGGTAGATTTTAAGACTTCCTTGCTCACATCTTTTCTTTTAAAATGGAATCAACTAAGTGATGTGAACAAGGTCATATGACAAGCTGCAATTTATAGAGAACACAGAAGGTTCTTATGTCATTTATAGAAAACAGAGACAGTTCTTTCTTTCAATGCTTTGGTATAGGACTACAAACACACATGATCATCCTTTGTCTTGAACCTTGTATTTCCTCTTTAACAATCTCCTTCAGAAATAATTATCTCTGGGAAATCTCTTATTTTCTGACATTAAATGTAGTCCATGCATAATAATTATACAATATCAGTTTCCCTTTGTAATTCTTATCAGAAGAATTAATTATATTAATAATTTACAGTGCTCTAATTAGAACGAACTGTGCAATGTAACGGCCAACCTGAGAACCTGGGTGACTAAATATAAGTTTTAGTGTTAAAACTATAACAGCTTCTAAACCCTGGTGATGACTCCAGGCTAGAGGGCTGCACCCCCACCCATGAGACTAGTTTTTTGCAGATTGACCTTAAAAAATATAGAAAGCCCTTGTTCCCCTCCGTACTTTATAAAATATAAGCAGTACACTCTTCTACATGTTTACTACAATATAGAGTTAAAAAAAAAACTTGTCACAAAAGTATATGATACATTTATTTTAAAATTTTAGTAAAATAGTGAATAAAAATTCAAATTCATTTGGATTTTCCACTCTTAAAATTTTCAAATGCAGCTGGGCACCAGTGGCGCCTGCTGGCAAACCCTAGCTACTCAGGAGGCTGACAATTGTGTGTAAAGCTAGCCTGGGCAGGAAAGTCAGTGAGACTCCTATTTACAATTAACCACCAGAAAATGAACTAACAGGAGTGGTGCTGTGGCTCAAACTGTTGGAGCAATACCCAAGCCCCAAGTTCAAACCACACGACTGACAAAAATAAAAATGAACAAAAAATTAAATGCATTTACTCATTCCTATTAAACCATTCTATTTAAACATGCTTCTCTGAATTTTACCATCACTCTGTTTGTCTGTCTGTCTGTCTGTCTATTGATATTTTTTTGCCAGTCCTGGGGCTTGAACTCAGGACCTAAGCATTGTTCCTGGACTTCTTTCTGCTCCAGGCAAGCACTCTACCACTTCCGGCTTTTTCTGTTTATGTGTTACCTAGGAATGGAACCCAGGGCTTCACACACGCTAGTCAAGCCCTTTGCAACTAAACTATATTCCCAGCACTGTCTATATATTTGAATTCATTAATATTTAACTAATTTTTAAAACTTAAAGTAAGAATCTCAGTCTAGAAAATTGCTTAACGAGACCAGAATAATGATCTGCTTTTCAATGCCTTCTACATATTCATCTAATTTTCAAGTTTAGTATGAAGTATTTAGTATTCCTTTTATATTAAATTTATAAAAAATATTTACTATTCATAAGAAATAGTAGAGGTCTTCTCAACATCTGAGTTAACCTACTACAACTAAGCATAACACCAATCTGGGGATCTTAATCATGGATTTCAGGTTTATTACTGTTACTGTTTGATTAATTTGTTTTTAATTTTATACTAGTTCCCCAGAGCTTTTGAGTGATAGCCCCATTCCACATAGTTTTTCAAACTGGAATTGAAGTTTTACCAGTGTCCTGGCATTATTTTTTCACAACGGTGATTTATGGTTTTCTTTCCTAAAATATACCAATAAAATGCAAATGTGTCATGCTATCAAATGTAAAGTAGATGAGTTCCCCTGAGGGGGAGGAAAAACTTTTCTCAACAGGTCAAACAGTTGTCTGAAAAGCATTTAAATTTATGAACTCATAATACATTTACATGACAATGAGCCACAAAATAAATTCATGTATCCTTGTTATTTAAATTGAGGATAAGCAACAAGCAAGAATAAAAATTCTATTTTTAAAAATGTCATGTAAAACCTAATGCCTGTCCTCTTTGTTCCTGCTGACACAAATTATTTGCAGATAAAACAATAACTGATAGAAATGCTGAGAGCACTAAAGCACAATTACAAATCAAGACTACTGTGTGTAGAAACAAATGTATATACTTAGGAATAATGTATAAAATCAGTTTACTTCATAATAAAGGAGTAATTTCTAAAAGTGTGAATTAAGCGATGGAAAGGGTTAGATGTTTTAGACCTTAGAGACCAGATTCACTTACAGAGTCACTTAAAACCTACCCTTTGTACAACTACTTAAAGATAATAAAAAGGAAAAAAATATTTAATTCACCTTTCATAAAGATAAAACAATCATATTATATTATCTGTTAGATACCCTGTAAATATATTGCCTCCAAATTATGGCTTATATACAATTGTAAACTCTGTCAGTAAGTTTCTTCTAGAAAACCTAGAAATTCCAATACGTACAACATTTATAAGATAGGTATTTCTAGACACAAATCAGATAGTGTAGAGTATCACTATATTTATTTATTTGTTTTTTTGTGTAGTAATAAGATGAATAGATAAATCAATGCATGCCCCTAACAGTTTCTACTGATCTTTTACAAAGTAGTTTAAGTTCAATAACCTTCCATTATTTTGACTTCATTTTATATAAAAATAAACACTATTTAGAGGTGATCATACTGAAAGTTTCCTTGTCATCATGAATTCTGCAGCTAAGCATATCCAGTATATGATTTGATCATACATGTAGTCACTGAATATGTGAAAAACTAATCTACTTAAAATTTATTTAGTAACAACCCCCTTATCTACCAGTTAGGTATTATACCCAAAACACAAGTAGAAATAAAATGCAACCATATATGAGCAACATGACTGACAAACCTTAAGAGTTCCATCTAATTTTTCATTCAGTGCTCTAGGGAAAGTATATGGCCAAAAGAGGATTATATATACAATAACAATAAAATGGTAATCCTTTCAGCCTTTAAGAAATTTGAACCTATTTAGTAAGAGTAAACACACACACACACATATATATACATATATATGCACATATATATATATAATGACCAATGGCTTAGTTGTAAAGAACAAAACCAATAAATTGTATTTTAAAGTAGATATCATGTGCTCTTCAGTACCTTGGCCTGACATATGGCCTCATGATCAATCTCTTTATTGCGAATAATGACTAAACACTTTATCAGTAATAGCATAACTTTCTTTGCTGTACTTGTCACATCAATTTGAATTAATTTACACAGGTTTCCACCACTGACAATATCAGAGCAACAAGAAGTAACTTAACCCTCTAATTATGAACAACTACACAATTGGAGGAAGAGAATATAGTACAACACATTCAGTGGTGAAACAGCAGTGAGAGACTGTGATCTGCTAGAGAAATGAAACCAGTCGAGGCAGCCCTGAGGTAAACCTCCAATTCTGCATGGAATTAATTTTGAGGCTTGAGTACAAGGGATAAAAACAATTAAAATATTGCAGTCAGGCTAATATGAAGAGAGAGGGAATTTGAGACTTTGGAAGGCAAAGGAAACTGATAGATTTCAGACATTTCCTAAGGGAAAAAACATAGGAGGGGGAAAACACGACATCACAATTGCTTTCACTTTTGTGCAAGAGTAAGTCAGTAATGCATGTGGTTAAAATTCAAAATAAAGAGCTTAAGGAAAGTGAAGACTTTTAGTGAGAAATTTCCAATGCTCATTTAAACCTAGGGATTAGTAAATACCAGCTACACAGAGGAGAAATTTCTAGTTGAACATACCAGGCATTCAGTGGGAAAGATTGTGAAAAAAAAATAATAATAATAAAAGATGGACATGTAACAAGGAAATATTTCCAAATGAAAGATCATAGAAAGAATAATAAACAAATGAAACAGAAAGTAAGAATTTCTGAATGTGTAATTTCAAGTTTCTTTATCTTTTTGACATCAATGTGTTTTATTAGTAAGTCCTCTCTTTGATTAAGATAAGCACATACTAGTTCATGCCATGCATAGAATTTGTAATCTGGTGAAATTGAACATGACCACCTTCTCCATTACTGTTTTGTTTTTTAATTCTCCCTTCTTTCAAGTTCCTTTTCCTCAAATTTAAATAAGTGATCTCTTTATGATCTTTTATATGCTCATTGAATATACTTTGGTATGTAGAAAATTATGGATTTTTCAATTCTCATCCCTTTATTTTATTTTTAAAAATTTTATTGTAAAGATGATATACACAAAACTAGGAGAAAATGAGGGAGGGAGTGACACTGTTCCAAAAAAAAATGTACTCATTACCTAAATTATGTAACTCTAATCCCTCTGCACATCTTCTTACTTTAATGAAAGCATTTCCTACTCCTAAGAGTTTTCTAATGCAATCTTTGGGTTCCTTTACATATTAAATTTTTCATCTGCAAACAAGTTTCACATGACTGAAGTTTTGTTTTAACTGGTCATATCTATGTGGGTTTTATATGCTCCTCCATTTTAGACAATGTCTTTTCTTTGATTTAGGAATTTTTTTTTTTTTGCTGTAATTCCTTCAATGAGATTTTCTTTTGTCCTTTTAGCTTCTATTTCAGCTCCTTTTATGAATGTGGATTTCTAACTGTTGGTCTCTTGGGCATGCCTCACAATCATTAGTTTGATCATACTCTCTTATTTTGCTTAGATCTTATGTGGGTAAGGAATAAATAATATAAAAGGCATTGCTCACAGTTCTCAAAGTTAAAAGTAATATAAAACTACTAGCCAATTTGAAATTTGCTCAGATCCTTCATATGGGTGAAATCTGTGATTTCAAATAGAATTGCGAAATAAAACGCTAGCAGACTCCTTCAAGTTATTATAGGAGCACACTCAAATTAGTCCGAATAGAATGCCCTCTGGACCAAATCACCTTCCAAAGGCCATGGCTCTTAGTGATACTGCATTGGGGGTAAAATTTAAAGAAGAAATCCTTCAGGAATGCAGGAATTCAATTCATAGCAATTTCTCCTTGTTCTGAATATTTCAATCTGTTTTACAGTTTTTGGTGTCTTCTAAGAGTCACTGATAGATTGTTTAATTTCAAATTATTGTGAAATTTTTTATAAGCTTCTGTTAACTGCTTCCAAATTTCATGCCACTGTTGCATAAAATCAAATTTATGGAGTAGAAGTGGAAAAGAAGAGGACTTATTCTATTTTATAAATTGTACTTCAAATTTAAATTAAACAAAACAACTATTTTCTGTTTGTTGATATTGACGTATTTAAAAAGTAGTTTAAAGACACCCTAAAAAATATGATGATAACGCTGCATACATGATCGATGTCAGAGAGATGATGTATAGATAGATAGATCTGATATGCAGCATTCCTGAATTCACTGTTACACATAAAATGTTACTAACTGTATTAACAAACATTAAATCAAGTGTTGCTGCATGGGTCATCAGGAAAGTGAAAATCAACACATTAAACAATTACTGTATCATACCCATTAGATTACAAATACGTACATAAGTAAATACATAAATATAAATCAGATAGTCAGCCATTTCAAATTTTATTTTGGAAATCAGAGCTCTGGGAACAATTGTAGAAGGTAAAACTGCACTGTTTTCTTCACTAAAGAATAGCTTATTTTCTTGTTTGGTTAATTATGCATATCCTCAGTATCTGGGATTCACCTTTCAAATGAGAAGATAGGATATGAATTCAAGAAGTGTGGACATTGAAACAATGGTGAAGCATGAGGACTGAGGTCAATCCCAATATCTATTAAACAGGAAATGACTTCTTTATACACAGGATTATAATAAAAATTAAAGATTAACTATGTTTCCTCATATATTGAATTGTAACCACTCTGCAAATCACTTTATTTTTATTTATTTATTTATTTATTTATTTATTTATTTATTTTTTTGCCAGTCCTGGGGCTTGGACTCAGGGCCTGAGCACTGTCCCTGGCTTCTTCTTGCTCAAGGCTAGCACTCTGCCATTTGAGCCACAGCACCACTTCTGGCCATTTTCTTATATGTGGTGCTGGGGAATCAAACCTAGGGCCTCATGTGTACGAGGCAAGCACTTTTGCCACTAGGCCATATCCCCAGCCCTGCAAATCACTTTAATGATAAACAAATCAATTAAAAAAGGTTAACAAACTATACATGAATTAACATTGCACATGAAACATAGAGAGTGAATGAAGCCTGAATAAGTATTGCAAGTTATTAGCACAGTGTAATACCATACAAACTTCAGAAGAAAACTTTTATATTTTTAAAATCTCACATTTTATTGATACCAAATGGATAATTTGATGTAAAGTTACGTTTGAATACTACTGTCCTAGAATTAACAAGTAACAAAATCATCTATTATTCTTGCCATCACATTTTTTCTTGGAACATACTGCTTGAGACATTTTAGCTAATTAGTGTTTATATGTGTGTGACTAAGACACAGAGAGAGGGAAAGAGAGAGAGTCCTAGCTCTTGAACTTAGCCCCTGGGCCTCCTTTGGTCAAGGCTACGAGTCTGAAACGCTTGCCTGTTCAGACTGGCTTTGAAGTACTATTCTCAGACCTCAGTCTCTTGTGTGGATTCCATGACAGGTGTGAATCATGAGTGACCAGCTCTTATCTAATTTTTAAATGGCATTTCAGGGAGTTTTTTTAAATAATAGCATAGATTAAAATATATGCAATATAATATCAACAGCTGGAATGAAGTAGCAAGGTGGGTTACCTTTGACAAAAAGAAAGCTTCCAATTCAATGAGATGAAACTTCCATTATTAACAAACCTGAACTCATGTCTCTTAACTGATATGAGTTGCTTCTAACAAATAAAAATAGTATTCAAAGTCATGTTCTACCATGGTGTCTTTAGCAATACAGCAGACACCCTATCATATCTTTGTGTAGTATCTGAATATTGCATCAATTCACTGTCAGCACCTATGCAAGTCTGAAAGATGAGTGAATAAGCTTAACTGTACTGATAGTGCATGTCCCCTGATGCACACAAGAAAAGTATCATTGTATTTAGCTTCACTTGTATTTGAAGAGAAATTGAATGAACCTGCTGGCTTTGAAATTATGTGTATCATTAGTAAAATAAAAATCTAATCTTGGTTAAATGCTGGTAACTCATACCTGTCCTCCTAGCTACGAAAGAGGCTGAACCAAAGCACTGTAGTTTGAAGCCAACGTAGGCAGGAAAGACTGTGAGACCCTTTTCTACAATTTACTAGCAACAAAGCCCACAAGTGAGGCTGTGATTCAGTTGATAGAGCACTAACCTTGAGCATAAAAGCTTAGGGACTGTGCCTATGTCACAAATCCAAGCTCTAAGACAGACACAAAAATAAATTAAATAATCTTGAGTGTTTATTTTGCAGATAATTATGATGGAATATTTCATATAAGCTTTGGTGTTAATCATTGTACATATGGTATTATGAGTGCCTGAGGGGTTAATAAATTTTTGTTGGTAGCTCACTCTTACAAATGGCTTAATATGTTTGGGTAAAGAATATATTGTCATAGATCATCATGTGGTTCCCTAAAAGTACTCCCATGATTAAATGACAAATACACACACACACACACACACACACACATACACACATATAATTTTTAACATGTATAGTCTGTAGCTTTTGGTTTTACTAAGATACTATTTAAAATACCCAATAAGAGTTGTCATTTGTAGTGTATTTATGTCAGACAGAAAAAAGGAAAAAAATAAACTTATTTTAGTTTCTGTGCAAAATAATATTTACAACACAGAATTATAGTAATTATCCTGGACAGTGCTTTGAAGATTTTCTCATAATTTTACATTCAAACAAAACAATAATGACATATTTTCTCTCTGATCTCTCTGAAGCAGGTATTTTTCTGATATATAAAACATTTCCAAGTCATTGTAATCCCTCCAGAATGAAGCAATTATGACTATTACCATCATGAAGTGTTTTTAAATCTCCGTATGAGAAAACTCCATAAATGCACCAACCTAGAAGCACTTAGGCATCTGAATACACAGGGAGGCTACCCATAGGCACCCAAAGCATGCATCTCAGCCAGGGATTACAAAGTCAAATGGTAAATTCAGACCATAAGGTAAGTGCTAGTACCCTGGTGGATCAAGTCACATAAAGTGTAGAATGAGCACACTAACATTAGGAAGAACTTTAAACAGTCTAAAGGGGCCTTCCTCACTTACTAATTTTTTTTTAAAATGATAACTACTTATTTATTGTCAAAGTGATGTACAGAGGGGTTACAGTTTCATACGTTAGGTCATGGGTACATTTCTTATACTATTTGTTACCTCCCCCTCCACCCTCATTCCCTCCTCCCCCTCCCCCTGTCACGCTCCACCCCATGAGTTAGTTGTTCAGTTGGTTAACACCAAGTTGGTTAACAACAAGTATTGCTTTTGGAGCCGTTTGTCTTTTTAGCCTTTGTCTCTCGATTTTGATATTCCCTTTCACTTCCCTAGTTCTAATACCAGTATATACAGTATCCAGGGTACTCAGATGAGATACAGTGATAGTGCAGGTACAAACACAGGAAGGGGATACAAGAGGATCATCAACAAAAGAAGCTATGGTTTTACATGGCATGTTGAAAGTCGTTACAACAGTGATATATCACTCATTTTCATAACATGGAGTTCTTTTCACTTAATTTATTCTTTTAAAAATGGATAAGGTAACATATTCAGTTGTATATAATCATTTGAATCCCCTGGCATATTTTCCTTGATATGCAAAAAAAAACTTGGAGGAAGATTTGAAGGAAATACGGATAATATACTGTTCTTAAAGAAGAAATCAAATGTCTATGTAAAATTTAAACAAAAATTACTGAGAGTCCGTGTTTACCCACATGAATTTCACATATATTAATAAAAGTAGGGTATCATTAATGATAGGTATAATGCCATAATAAATGGTCAGGGATTATTGACCACCATTGTATTTCCTTTAAAAACTTATTCAAAAATATGCAATGATTTCCTTATAATTCATAAACATTGTATGGCAGATTAAAAGGGAAACATTCAAAATTTTACAACTAAGAAATCAGCATATATTTCTGATCTTTCCAATTTGGCACAATTTTCTAGTCTATCATTTAAACTTTAAATAATACCAACAAAAGTTTTTACACATGTGGCCATACTATTGGTCAGTTTTCAGGCAAATGAAATACCTACTCATTTCTTACGTATAAGCTGTTTTAATTGAAGAACATGCCATAGCTCCCAACTGTTTTGATGACTTCTCATCTTTTTATTGTCATGTAAGCAATGAGTCAGTAAGCAAATGAAAGATGGGCTTATTTAACATTGCAAAGAATTCTGTAAAAGTTCACTATTATGGTGAAAATATATATACATTAGATTTCAGCCACATTCAATGGAGACTGACTATAATAATTACAGATGATCTTTGTCTCTCCTATATGACATACACATTTTATCCATTCAGTTAGTATGAATTGAAGTTTTACAGAAAAAAAATTCACCTAGATTCTAATGTATACTTGATCCTTAGATAATTAGAAAAGGGCCTGGGGTGGGGGGAATGTACAATTTCAAAAAGGCTTAGCAGTCAAGATGTTTTATATTATTTTTAAGGGTGCCACTAGAGATGAAAGTAATATGGTCAACTCAATTATAAACAAATGTGTTCAAATTTACTTAAATCTTGGGAAAAATTACCTATTTCCCTTCAAGATAATAAACTTTTAGGCATTTGAGTTAGTTTCCCCATGTCTACTACAATAGACTATTGATGTATGGGTGACTTATCATCACCTGATTTTATTTGTATTTGGTTCTGGAGGCCGAACTCAAGTGGTACAGAGATACTGTGTTTCTGTGTAGTTTCTAGGAACTGATGGTTTTAGTTTATGTCTCATCACTTGATTTCTGCCCATTCATCTGTCTCAAATAGATATTTTTTACCTGATTGAGAATGCATGTCATCCCAGCATCAATAGTTATAGCTGTAAAGATTTTTTCCCAAATAATGTAATATTCATAGAATCAGGATAATAATTTGCTCATAACATTTTGTCCTGCCATTTCAACTCATTTAGTATCTCTCAAAACTTACATATAGTAATTGCACCTGATGAACTCAATATTTGACGTCTAGTTTAGCAAGTAGTCATAATGGGGAAAAGAAAACCTATATCTCTTTTCTATTTCCAATAATTTAATGGGGCTACATTTCCCTTAGTGCTGACTTGTAATGTAATCATTTTCCTTTACCACTAATTTTCAAAGAAATGTCTGAGTTGTTTGTAATACACGAGCTGCCAGTTAATAACTTATACCAAATATTTAGTTCATTTATCCATGAATAAAGCCCAAACTTTGTCTGTAAAATTAATAGGGAGAACTCCCATGAAGCTACATTTGTAAGCAAGGATGGATTTTCTATTCCTTCCTCCTGTAAAGTTTAAATTTCAAAGAGGAAAGCAGGTAAAAGAATTGTCCAGCTTGTATATAACTTATTAAATTTCTGTTGAAATATTCAATGAACTTAAATGATGCCTTTAATAATAAGAGTTGTTGGTAGTGGTTTAGCACACTTTCAATCCTGGCTGTTCAAGAGGCTGAGATGAAAGAATTGTCTGAACTCCAAAATTTAAAAAAAAACATGGACAATTCAGAGAGAAATTTCAAATAATAAACCAACAAACATGAGACATTTCATTTAATAACCTTTTGCTTTCTTTTTTTAAATTTCTGGATCTTATTTACTATTGTTCTTTATTCTCACAGTGATGTACAGAAAGTTTACAGTTTCATACGTTAGGCATTGGATATATATCTTATACTGTTTGTTACCTCCTCTCTCATTCCCCCCTTCCCCTCCCCCTCTCCCTCTCCCACCATGAGCTGTTCAGTTGGTTTACACCAAACAGTTTTGCAAACATTGCTTTTGTAGTCATTTGTCTTTCTAAACCTTTGCTTTAAATAATGAAAATAATGCAAGAAGAAGAATTATCATGAGAAATTTCTAATTAAATGAACTTGACTCAGAGTCAGACTATAGTGTCCACAGGAGATAATTCATAAATAGACTATAAAGCTCCATCTTTGATTCAGACATGTAAGACACATGGATCAATTCTCACTTATTTTAAATCACTGCAAAGAGTGAGGTGCTGTTTCAATAACAAAGCACACTTGAGAGGCTCAGGACATGAGCAATAATTACATTTGACATAATTAGGTTGCCTTGACTATTGACCATAAGATGAAAATATTTGGGGGAATATTTATTTTCAGAAGAGTTCTAACTAGGTACCAATGGATTATGCTTCTAATTCTGGCTATTCAGGAAGCTGAGAACAGATGATATGGTTTGAAGCCAGTCAAGGAAGAAAATTCCATGAGACACTATCTTCAATTAATCAGCAAACAACAAGGCTGGAGCCATGGTTCAAATGTGCCATGAGCAAGCAAACTGAGCAAGAAAAGGAGACCCTGAGCTCAACGCATAGTGCAGGTACACACACACACACTCACACACACACACACACACACACACACTACAAGAAGACAGAACATTTCACCATTCTATTTAATTTTTTATATCTCAAAGAGGTTCATTTTAATATGTCATTAATTTTTTAAAATGTGTTTGCTATTTTTTTCAATTTTGCTTTTCAAAAACTATCTGATTAAAATGAACCAACTTTTCTATTTTTTAATATGAATTAAGCTCTATAAAGTGATACCCTTGTAGCTGCTTATGAACGATCAAAATAATACCATGTGTTCTCTTGCTCATTTTCTTATCTGTTGAATTATATTGTTTCATATTTCTTCCGTACTTAAAAATTCTGTATGTTGACAGACAAATCAATGTGTATTTCTCATTTGCTTGCATTTTATTTAGAAATTTAAAATATATGACACAATTAACCTCTAGTCCACTTTTTTAGTGTGCTGAAAGCACACTAGTAAGATTCAAACACGTCCTTCATTTTCTATTTGCCAGAAGAAGTTGGGTATGATTAGTATGATATCTTGCAGAGCTGTTGGAAATAACCATCAGGTTTACTTTCATAAACAAACAGGATTGATAGGGATCAAAGCCAGAACTCCTAGGCTCACCATAGATGACTTAGGCTACAGCTAGAAATAAGCCACAAATACCTCACTATTTTTGTCCCATGAAGATGTACCTCCTTGTGCAGTCTTCCAGTCGCAAGTGAAAATTCCTCCTGGCATTTTCCCAGGGGCATGCTTTTCTTCTTATTTCATTGCCTAAGGCAAAGAATTTCCTACAAGATAGTGCAGTTATAGAGAAACTGACAAGCAGTCAACTTAAACCCCATTTTTATTCAAGGTCTGTGTTAATGCACAATTTCCTTTCCCTGGAGGATTCCCATGAAGCTGGAAGTAGAATTAGAAAAAAATTGCACTCGATATGATTTGGATATCTCTTATTCCATCCTTTTCCTCTAGCTTCGTTTTTCTGTGCTAGAGTGGGAGCTTATTTCTCTAAAGTGAATCATGCACTTACTATCAGCAGTTTGTCATGCTTATATTTCAATGACTATAGATATTTATACAGATTTTTATAGAGATACTGATGAGTATAGATATTTATATTTGTATGAATAGTAGTGAAGGCTAAAAGTTGAAGTGAAATTTGTCTAAGAGGACTTACAAGTTTCATTCAATTGGTTTATATTCTGGGCTCTTTTGACTACTAATGTAAACTACAATGCCTATATTATTTTTGGAAGATTGTCTTTGCAATTTACCTAGAAAGCTGAAAAAAAAAATCCTGAAACCGAGTAAATGAACACACCCAACAGATTTTAAATGGGAGAATTGAAGTTGAAGATATCACACATCAACACTAGTAAATAAATCAATTAATTAAGAATATACTACAAACTTCCTGGAAGTTAAATTACATGTGAAAATAGCCTATTTTCCTCCATCTCGTAACCTGGAAACAATCCAAGTTAAGAAATGGCAACCCATAACATTTAATAACATTCATCTTAGCATTTTCTTATTACTAAAAGCCATATGTTTGAGGCATCTACTGGTTGGTTTGAATAGTCTGATGTTTCCAATATTATATCATTGTTTGAAAGCAAAGCTGAAGAACACTAAAATAAATGCCAACAATGTAAGCTGTATTTCTTACATATAACATAATATTAGATATAAGAGCAGCATAGGTGGAACCATGATAAATAATCAAATCACAGTATGATCAAAGTTTCCTAGAGTATAGCCATAGAGAAGGGAGTAAATATGTATAAAATGATGTTAAAACAGCAGCATTTCCATACAATATGGCATGTTTTTTGTTTTTTTGTGTTTTTTTTTTTGCCAGGGAGTCCCGGGCCTTGGACTCAGGGCCTGAGCACTGTCCCTGGCTTCTTCCCGCTCAAGGCTAGCACTCTGCCACTTGAGCCACAGCGCCGCTTCTTGCCGTTTTCTGTATATGTGGTGCTGGGGAATCGAACCTAGGGCCTCGTGTATCCGAGGCAGGCACTCTTGCCGCTAGGCTATATCCTCAGCCCCTATGTCATGGTTTTAGTTGGAAATTATACTCGGTAACAGAGGCATCTCCTTAAATTTGACATGACAGAAAATACCTTTGAATTAAGGTTTAGCAGAATGACATAGCTGAATAAAATATTCTAATTTTGAAAATAATATAAACACGTTGTAATGCATGACAGATTATTTTTGTAACATTCAATAAATGATTTATACCTTGTGACATCAATAATTAAAAGACCCTATTGTGAGTTATTAAATTATGATGTCATGTAGACACATTAATCTTAAAAGAACATGGAACCGTCAGAACCGCTGTCTGCAGTGTCAAAACCATGTACAGAGCAGTTTGTGTTTATTTCTGTGAAACATGCAAGTTTTTAGTATTAACATTAAATTTTCTTCGTTTAAAAAAATCTAGGCAGCTCCTTTCTTCCTTCTTTCCTTCCTTCCTTCCTTCCTCACTTCCTTCCTCCCTCCCTCCCTCCCTCCCTCCCTCCTTCCCTCCCTTCCTTCCTTCCTTCCTTCCTTCCTTCCTTCCTTCCTTCCTTCCTTCCTTCCTTCCTTCCTTCCTTCCTTCTTTCCTTCTTTCTTTCCTCCCTCTTTCTTTCCTTCCTTCTTCAGGAGCCACAGGTCCCTCAGTGGGTTTGTGGTCAAACACCATGTTCACATCATGGAACATTGTTCCCTTGCAACAAATAAAAGGCACAAACTCCTAAAACATATAGCACATGAAAGTAAGTTCATTAGCATTACCCTGAGTGGGGAAAAAAGAAAGTAATCTTCAAAAGATTTTAAAATTTACTTCTATTTTCAAAATTACCTACAGATAGTCATACAAGACAGATTAACATTTGCCTGGAATTCGATGTTAAAGAGGTGTTGATGTGACACTAAAAAAAAAAAATGCTCCATAATGATAGAAGAGATCTGTATATTGGTTCCCATGATGACAGAACAGTACACACTGTGATTAGTAGCACAGGTTAAATAAAACACATATCATATTAATGCCATTCTTTTCTTCTTTTACTGCCACATTCCCCACAGGTAGGACATAAGTATTGGGCATAAAACCTACATACAAAGTTCTTCCATACATTTTTGAATTTTAAATCTTTTATTCAAAATGAATTTTTATTATTATTAATAATACATAACTGTAGTTCCTTGTAATACTTATTTGCAAGTATGCCAAAATATACTTAATTTGGACAAATAATCATTTTCAAATCCTGACATCATGGGAACTCCATATGTCGGATGTAAACTTAATGTTTAACAAAAGAGAAACAGACATGATTTTTATTCAGCAATATATTCTGGGTATCATAAAATATCTAAAATACTTGAAATGGCTCTGAAAATATGCATAAGAAACAGGAGCTAGAAACATCTGATTGCTTTAACAATAAAAGAATCAAGACTATTTAATTTTTAATCAATTGATCTTTTTTCCCCCCAAATGAAATTGGAAAAAATATGGACCCCCTAAATATAAATGCTTCTAACAACTTGGCAAATTTCCTGAATGAGGTACAAGAGAATTATCTACAAAAGAAGTCAACACAAAGTTGGAATTCAAGCTACTTTCAGGTAATATCTTCATCATTTAGCATTAATTTTAAACTAGCTTAAGATACTATATTTATTTTTGTATTTTATTTTTAGTTTTTGCATCTAGATTCCCAACATACATTTTTCAATTAAATCTTTTAAAAAATACCTACAATCATATTTTTAGACCCCTGCATGTAAGTATAACTTATTTTGAGAAACTGAGAACACAGCAATAAGTAAAATAACCATATTTCATTGGGAGATGACAGAAATGAACAATCAGAATCACCAAAAGAGTCATGAGAAATCCTAATTAGATATTATTTTATAAGAACAAAATTTCTATTGCTAACTTTGGAAAAAATATTTTTATTAATTTTGATTTATATGAATTGCTTGACAATAAATGTGTATATTTTACAGATATTTTTATTACACGACAGTGACACAAGGACCAGAAATTAACTAGAACTGACACAGAGTGATTTGATTATTTATGTTCTCCTTTATGACTTTAAGTCCTTCATTCATTTTCCTTAGACCTACAATTTAGAGTTGTAGGCCCAGTGTTGAACTCCATGAAAAGAATAGAGATTTAATACAGTATATTGTGCCTCAAGGCTATTTTCTATGATTATTAACCACATTTATTTCAACAATGATAAATCACGTAATGAGCTGTGTTAAACACTAATCAAATATTCAAATAAATATATTCATTGGATAATGACAATACTAAATATTGCTCTCTTTTTTTGCCCTTCCTGGTGCCTGAGCACTGTCACTGGCTTCTTTTTGCTCAAGGCTAGCACTCTACCACCTGAGCCACAGCACCGCTCTCGGCTTTTTCTACTTAGATGGTGCTGAGGAATCGAACCCAGGGCTTCATGCATGCTAGGTAAGCACTCTATCTCTAAGCCACATTTCCAGCCACAATTGCTTTATTTTTTAATCTATTGATTAAATCAGTAACTACTTATTTTAACCAAGCAATATGATACACATTTTAATCACAAAGTATTAATTAAAACATTTATTTGGCAGTTATAAAAATAATTTTCAGTTTCTTTAAATGAAATCTCTTCAGAAAATGGTTATTTACAGGCTTTAAAAATTAATTTGGAAGTTCATTTTCTTGCCAATTTATGCTTTTGTGAAACATCTTCTCAAAGTATGTCTTCCCAATCATCCTTTATAGTTGCCACATATGCGTTTTATTGGAAAAGTAAAATATTTTATTTGCAGTTGCCATGAAACTAAGAGCAGAGTGAAAAGTACATCTTTTTCACTGGCTTCTGAAAAAAAAATAGCATGATATATGTTGATACTTTTGTTAAACACTTGGGAAAAATGAAATATATAACCCCAGAACTGATGTTTGTTTTGGTTTGAATTTATGAACTGAATGAGTTATTTTTGCTAGCTAGCACAACAAACTTGTCCTCTTTTTTACTGTAATCTTTCCCATATATCTCTATAGGACTGAAATACGTGAGCTACTTGCTTATGTATGAATAATTAAGAATAACCCTATTCACTCCTCCCTATTTTTAGTGAGAGAAACAAAGAGCAGAGTCCTATTTTGTTGAGTATTGACAGGTCCTGGTATTTTAAAATTGTTTTGCCAGTGATAAGTAAAATTTTATTCTGAAAATTATACATGGGAATAAGAGCACAAGTAGATGAAATAAGAATCTATAAAACTAAGAAGATGCTTGTGTATATTTGATTGGAAAATAAATATTAATAGAGATTGCTATTTTTATGGTCAGGCATAATATGAATTCTGCTACGATACACATTTATTTTTCAAAGTAATCTTGAACTATATTATTTGGTTTATCTGAGTAGAGTATGTTTCATGTATTGATTCATAGTAGAGGTAGTATATATGATAAATAGCTATGGAGTTATTAGTCTTTACTCAATCAAATGTAGCATCAGCCAGGAGAGAAGGAAAGATCTGAAATATTTCTTTGAAATTATTATGAATTTTATGTATACAAAACTGTAATATGCATGAACAAAAATGTATAGATCACATAAATAATCATAATTTATTCATGTGATTTTACTCATGTGATTATAAACTCCATTCATTCTCTTTATTTTATATTGGATTATCATTTATTCTATACTTTTCTTCTCACTGAAATCATTTATAAGTTATTGTTTGCTATTATGTTTACAAAGCATTTTAGTTGTAATGAAACAGAATAAACACTCCAATTGTGTCAAAAATAATTTTCTCTGAATAAACACTTATGAAATAGCTTTCTTTGTTCCTTTCTCAATAATACTTTATTATGGCAATATAATTTGCTCTAAAAAGTTGGATCTTTTTTCTAGTAAGTTCATATATTTAATCTATAAAATAAAAATAAGCATATTAGGTATGTGATACCTCTTTTTCGAAATTTTAAAATTTCAAATTTCAAAATTTTAAAAATATTTTAGTGAATCATAAACCTATAAAGATTTGTGTGTGTGTGTGTATATATATATATATATATATATATATATATACACACTTAATAGAGAAGTAATACTCAACAGGAAAGCTCTGCAGAACATACTGAAAAGAACTTATGTGTCCTGTATGCTTCATAGGTCACAACAACATGAATACTTAGAAAACAATTATATTTGCTATCTTTTAGTGAACATTCTTTATTCATTTATAGGAAACCTATGTATGACTCCCATCCTTTGTATCATCACAGTTATCATGTCTTATATTTACAAATGGTTGATCAGATTTATCTCAGTTTAAATAAATATTGTCTTGAAAATACAAATGTTTCTTATAGTGTTTTTCTTAATATTCTCTATATGATTTGTTAATTTGAGGTAGTTACTTTTCTTCCTTACTGATCTCAATTCAATGTCCAGCTCTCTCTCTCTTTCTGGGTGTGTGTGTGTGTGTGTGTGTGTGTGTGTGTGTGTGTGTGTCTGTCTGTCTCTGTCTCTGTCTCTGTCTCTCTCTCCCTCCCTCTCTGAAACAACTGTGGTATACTGACATAATAAGATTGAATTTGAAGAAAGAGGAAATTCAAAGTCACCTCTTTGATATGTGACCTGAGCTCCTAGCAACATTGGGAAGTGCTGTTTTGAAAATTGTAAAACCAGCAGATTTTCAAAGATAGTTTTAAGTTTTGCAATACACTACTTTATATATGGTAGAGTGTAGCTCTTGGTATGAAAATATATGTGAATAAAATGATAGTTATATGAGAACAATAATAGTTATAACCATTTTCAATTACAGAGATATTTGGGGAATCTAATGTCAACATGGTCAGCCACTACATCAATCATGGGAGAAAACAAGAGAAAGGGGGCATTGGCCCTTCTTCCTACTCAAGTTTTCCTACTTCATAAAGACTTATTTTTAAAGAGAATTTTAATTATTTTATAACTTTATTTGCTAATTGAAATGGTTCATATTTATTACCATATATACTTTATTATTCACTTTCCCAATTAAATGGGTTCAATGTGAAGCAGTCAAATATGAGCAATGGATTATCCACTTTGAGCCACAGCTCCACTTTTCACTTGTCTTTAATTAGTTGGAAATAAGAATCTCATAGCTTTGCACTGTGATCTTCCTATTTCTGTCTTCTGAATAGCTTGGATTATAGGCATAAACCACTTGCCCTTCACTGTTGGTCTTTTCTTTTACCATCAAAATTGCAACTGAACTTGGATATAGTACTAGGATAACCGAACCTGGTTTGTAAAATTTGTGTATTGTTACTCTTTGAATATAAGTTTCTTAGAGTTTGTATTCATTATAGAAGCAAATCTATTAACACAGTAATAGTCGTCAATACACACAGCTTTTTGTTGTGGCTCTAACAGTTTTTCTTTCCTTTATATTCGTAACATACTCCATCCATGGCATGTTTATAAGTAATTATAAAGCAGAAATAAAGCTTTGTAGGACTTTAACCTTTATGGAATTGTGCTTACGAAGACACATATTTAAATACTGTCTGGCAAATATGATCATAGAGATAAGTAAAATGGAGAGAATGAACATTACTACTTCAAGTTTTAACATCTAACAAAAAAGATATTTCTCAAAACTTTTCTCCAGTGAAGCCATTTTTAAAACTTTTCTCCATGAATAACCAGTGAAACATACTGTTCGAAATGCATTTAGCAAAACCTAAAAATTCCTGAAATAACCTACTTGCACTTTAATCAGATCAAACATAGAAATGAAGTGGCAAAATATGCCAGCACACCTGGCCACCACCCCCTGTGGCTCAGACTCGTTCCAAAAGGTTGGCATTGATGTGTCAAAGTAAGTAGCAGGTGGTCTCAAAGTCTCAGTTCCCTCTGGTGATGGATGTCAGTTGGTTCTTAATTTTTTCAAAGAAGGTGCCCTAAGCAAATTTGCAGGCAAAACCCACAGACCCCTTTGACCACATTTATGCAAGAAAGGCAAGAGAACATTTTTATTCATCATAGAGAAACATAGCAACTCATTAAAAAGTACTTCAGCTCTTCTCTGGTAGGTCAAGGGACAATACCAGAGAGTTCCATAGCTTCTAGACTACTTTATTATTTTCTGCTAAACAAAATATGCATTGCCTCTTCTTGCATTAAGAAAGTGATTTGGTCATACTTCCTATTACATATTTTGTCTATATATTTATATCTCTGGAAGACCTATCTTCTTTTGCTTATACTGATTTAGCAGTTATATAAGACTTACCATTTATAGTGAATTAACTCAATCCACCTACTAACCTCATGAAAAGGTATGCTTATATTATTTTTATTTTTACTTTAAAGATCAAGGAACTCTATCCTGGAGGGATTCACAAGGTAGTCTAATGACATACCGTCTCTAAGTAACAGCTTCAGTTTGAATAAAGGCCTGTTGATTTCAGTTGAACTTTAGCATATGTTTGTATTGCTTTGTACCCACAAAATATTCTATCAATTTCATTAAATTCTTACAAATTAAGGCACTTGTTGTTATATATCTTCATCATAAGATCAATGACACATAGGCCTTCCATGGTCTTGAGAATGACTGTTGTTTTTTTCTCACCCTACATATCTTCTTATATATCTTGATTTCAAACAACACAGATTTAAAATCATAACTATACAAGTTGTTGAGAGATTTGGTTTTACTAATGATGCGCTCAATTTCTCCTTTGCATAAATTCAATGATCTTCATTAATAGAAATTTGGTCTACAACCTTTTTAGTCAAATGATTGAACTATATACATACACACGTATATATATATGTGTGTGTGTGTGTGTGTGTGTGTGTGTGTGTGTGTGTGCAGGTGGTGGTTCTGGAGCTTGATCTTAGGGCCTGAACACTGTCCCTGTTATTAGCTCAAGGATAAGACTTTAGTACTTGAGGCACCACTCTACTTTTGGCTTCTTTTTTCTTTGGGGAGGGGATAATTGGGGATAAGAGTCTCATAGATTTTTATGCTGAAGGCTGACTTTGAATGGTAATAATCAGAGATCATCTTCCAGGGTAGTCTAAAATGAGCTACCAGTTCCCTGCTAAGTATCAAATATTGTTAGTCAATACACCTTGATTTGCCTATTACTAAACTTAAAATAAGCCTAGAAAGAATTTTATTATTCTCTCTCATTTTCTATTATCTCTATTACCTTTATAAATGAGCTATTCATGAAAAACAGATATAAAAATTTGTCTGATTTTTAAAATATCTGACATTTAATCTTAAAATACAAGAATTTATTTTTAAAATTATCTTTCAAGACTAGAATTAATACTGTAGGTTATTTTAAAATTAAGTAAAAATGTCCTTCAGTGACATATAATAAAACCATTTTCCTTTACTATTTTAAGAACTGGAAATTATTTTTAAGTGGAAATTGTAAACTTTGTATTTATTAATAAGTAAATCAAATTACTGGCTTATTATTTGTTAATTTTTCCTTACATATTATGATTATAAAGGAAAATGTAAGGGAATTTTTCAGCCCGTAACTTTTCTGCATTCTCTCAGGCTTAAGAATAGGAGGTCAGAATGTAGTTTAATAGTTATTTCTATGTACTTTGATAATTTGAGATACTTATTCTTTATATAGAATGCTGTAAAGGGAGGCACTTCTCCATTGAAATGAATTTTTGTGATAGAAATTCAAAGTAGGGAAGCATGCATATTTTTCAATCAATATGGCCACATTTCTCAGGGCAAATTTGAAGGATGTGTGCTATAAATTATGTGAAAGACCACTCATAATACACCTTATGTATATTTAATGGACAAGTATGCATTAGTAGGATTGGACTGACACCAGAGAGGGGGTAAATTATGTAATTTTACCAACCATTCCTGACAAGTTTCTTTACCCAAGTTTCAAAACTTATGAAACAAAATAAAGTATCAAAGTGTTATGTGTAAGAAACATGCTGGAATGTTAATACTCCTTCAATGAGTTACATACACAATCAGAGTCTTGTAACTTCAGTATGATTATCTTATCATTAAAATCTTTAACCAAGGCTTTTCTTTACTTTGTTGTCATTTTATACCAAGCTACATATTGCCATGGAGATTTTTGTACCATGGGCTTGATCTGAAGAAGAAATATCAAGTATTAAATCCATAGAGATATTTATTAGGATTTTTTCTCAAACTACTTTATTTTCCAATCCTGAGCCTGGATCCTGACCCTGAGCTTCTTTTGACACTTTAGCCACAGCACTACTTCCAGCTATTTTTTTTTCTTTAGTAGTTTATAGGGAATAACAGTCTTAAGGTGTTTCCTGCCCTGGCTAGTTTCTAATAGGGATCCTCAGATCTCAGGCTCCTGAGAAGCTAGAATTACAGCTGTGAGCCACCAACCCACAGCTATTAAACTAAACTCTTGAAGGATCAACTACAATATCCTAAGCTACACAAACTAACATTACAGCTGAATTGAAAATAAGAATGCATGTTACAGGTTTTGAATATAATTAAACCCTAAATTATATGTATCCTAGCAAAGAGAAAGTATGTGGCTATACTGTTAAAATCGGAAACAATACTTTCAGTAAAGTAGGGAATGAATATGAACAGACTGGTGCTCAGATATGCAAAGATTTATGAGAATCTATATAGATAATTAAAAAAAAATAACATCTGTTATTTAACCATAACAGATAAAGACAAGGTTCAATTTGGTGTAAAGTAAATGATGTTAAGAAGGTTTTGTGCTGGGAGCCTGTGGCTCACGACTGTAATCCTGGATATTCAGGAGGGCAAGATCTGAGGATGGCTGTTCCAAACCCTCCCGGGAACTAAAATCAGTGAGACTCTTACCTCCCATAAACTACTCAGAAAAAGCCAAAAGAGGCTCTGTGGCTCAAAGCAGAAGAGCACTAGCATTGAGCAAAGGAGTCTCAGGGACAGAGGCCAGGCCCTGAATTCAAGCTGATGACCTGGGGAAAAGGAGAGGAGAGAGAGAAAGAGATGGGGGGGGGGGGAGGGGGGAGAGGAGAGAGGGACAGAGCGGGGAAAACACAATTGGGGGAGGGAGGGAGAGAATCTGAGGAGGGAGGGAGGAGGGGGAGGGAAGAGAAGAGAAGAAGAGCACAAAGCAGGCTTTGCTTTGCTTGCAAGATGCAGATTCTATGAACTTCCTTTACTTGATAATATATAAATTTTTTGTTCAAGTGTTATCAATATTTTGATAATTGGAACAAGACAGTTGTAAGCACTAGTCAAAAAAAAACAAAAACAACAAACAAAACCCTGAAGAGTTTTGTGCAGTAGTGAGGAAAGTAATAAAGCACAGAAATTAAACAAGGAATTGTTGCAAAGAAGAATATTGTGAGAGGGATAGCAGGTAAAATGGAGGGAGGGGGTAGCAATATGTGACAAGAATTGTACTCATTTCCCTAATTACGTAACTATAACTCCTCTGTACATAACATTTTAGTAAGATTAAATAAATAAATAAAAGGATAACAGTGGTATCAGAATGCTCCTAACAACCCAAAGTATGGTCCTATGCACACATAGGTAAAGGCTTCCTCTTTGACTCTTTTCAAGAAGAAATTTTTGCTGATCTTCGTACGTAAGTATGTTGCCTACTATATCACTAATACTATTTTTCTATCCTGCGATCTCCCTTGGTAGGAGAGCAAGAGGAATGTGAGCCTTGTGGAGTAATATAGTTCTTATGAGAAGCTACTGATAAAATGTCAACTTGATTTTCTATTCTCTAATATATCTACCAATCTAACCCAAAATCTAATTCAGAGTTTGATTATCATATTTAGACTCTACACTCTGATATTGAGAACCTGAAATATCATCTTTCAATTTCTACCTAAATTTAATTGTAGTCCAATAGCTGTCAATTCTTTCAAAGTAATAGAGAAATTTTTGCAATAGTCTCTAGGGTTGAGATTTTATGTCATGAGTCCTAATTGTGTTCTCTATATAAAAGAGTCATGTAAAGTCATTGCATTGTAAAAAATTAGACAAAATACATTAAAACTTTTATTTAAGTAGTATGTATGAATGTGTATTTATATTTTATAAAGTTCATGAATATATGTTTTGTATATACCTTGGCGCATGAATGAATGTATATCTGTGTGTATGTATAGATTAGTATACAGTCTATTTGGATGGAAACATATTTTTCTTTGAAATATGTTTTAGTCTAAAATTTTCTGAGTAGTTTAGGAAGTTACATGACAAATAAAATTATATAAATTACTAGAGACTGTTATTAATTATGCAAATAACGGATAGGACAAAGAATGATCTCACAAGATTTCTTTAGCTCATTTCTTTCTTTTTAAAACTATTAAAAACAAAAGCAAACCAGAGAGATTCTCAAAACATTAAAAAAATTCAAAATAATATTCAAGACAAAGTAATTTTTGTGTAATGAAAAATAAAAACTTGAATGCAGACAAAAGATGAGAAGTACTCAAAGTTTCTAGAAGGAAATAAATCATTTAGTAGGAGTATATTTTAAAATTCCACTTAAAATGTTTGGCCACAAAATTATGTCAGGTTTTGTTTGATATTATTTATTCTTCTGTCATTCAAGCTCTTATATCTTGCTATTTAGAGTAAATAAGCATGCAGGAAGAAATTTCACTTTATGTGAAGGAAGGGTAAAGAATTTATAGGGTAAAAACTAGCCAGGGGACTGGATGGTGTTGTCTACCTGAATTGAGAGAGCTATAGCAAAAGCATAATATTCAAAACCTGTACTTCAAATGCAGTATAAAACTGTTGAATGAGCTACCATCTCCCCAAACGAACTAAATCCATTAGTGAACATGTACTCTCAAAATTCAAGTTAGATCTACTTGTAGATCTTCTTTGTATGTACAAACAACAGAATTGCAGACTATATCTACTTATTTTCATTTATAGGAAAATATGATATCATATCATCTCTCTTTCTACCAATTCAATTCTACCAATACACACAATGTCATCTTTCTCTACCAAAGCACATATATTGGGTATTCAGCTTGACAGTAGCCCCATAATCTAGAGCCACATTATACCTTAAGATACCTTAGGCATGTAATAGTTTTGTGTACTTTAGGTTGAGTTAGTTTGGTGTAGAACCGTCCTAGTTTATATCCATGGTATGGAAAACATCCCAAATTATTTACATTTAGTAAATCAAATGCTAATTACTGTTGCATACAAGTATTCACCCTGAAAATTACCTCAAAATTCTGAGTGTGTCCTGAATATTTAGTATGAGTGCTAAATCTATTGTTGTACATAAAAATTTGTGTGATTGCATATTTGATAGCCTAATTGGAAAACTCAATACAAATTGAAAGAAGGTAAAAAAAAAGTCTGATTTTCATTTATCAAAATATTGGAACCAGCATTACATACTTTGAATAGTCTACTTCTTCTAATCTGTTTGAAATGGTTAGTCTTAATATATGTATGTCTGTGAAAGAGATTGTAATGCAAGTAATTCTTGTCATCCTATCATTCCATAATATTTTATACTATAAGTCATATCATTATTATGTAATATACAGCATGTAACACTTAAAATGCAATTTATAAATATCTTAATTAGTTTATTTATTGAAGTAGTAATTTACATATATTTTGAAGATTGACCCAGATATGAAAAAAACTTATGATGCATAATTTTGTACATATGATGTATATGATGGATACATGTGATGAATAATTTTATAATTATTGAAAAACTTTTTTCCTTTAATGGGGAATTATATTTAAATTATTTAATAATACATAACAACAGAAAGATATTTACACTGAAATTACTCATCTTTAGAATATTACTACATTTCACATGATAAATTTGAGGACATGTGCACCATAAAGTAATTATGAAAATGTGTTCATATCAGACTTGTTTGTGTTATTTGATATGACTTAAGGCTGTTGGTGTATCTGAAACTTAATTTTCTCTTCTCTTAAATGTACGCATTGTCCGTTGCTGGTGGCTCGCAGCTGTAGTCCTAGCTATTCAGTTGGCTGAGACTTGAGGATTATGGTTTAAAGGTAGCAGACAGGAAAGTCCCCAAGATGCTTATCTCCAATTAAGTATCAAAAATAAATAAGTTGACTTATAGCTCAAGTGATACAGTACTAGAACTGAGTGGAAAAGCTCATATAGTATCTAGTCGTCCAGTACAAACCCCAGAACACACACACACACACACACACACACGCACGCATGCACGCACACACAGAGAGAGAGAGAGAGAGAGGGAACAGAGTGGTTTTGTAAAGATGGCTTTATGTCTACATTTTACCCATTTGAATTTACAGTACACTTAAAAAGCACTTATTATAATGTTAAATATGGAAAGTAGTATTTATCTGCCATAAATAATTTTGAAAGTTTTCCAATTTCACCTATATCTTGATATGTAATACAAAAATAAATTTTGACCCTTTATAGCTGATCATCTTATTAAATGAAAAATATCTTAATACATTTTTATGATCATAATCGCCTAAAACACAAATAAAATATTCGTCAAAGTAGCTTTCATTAAAGTCAGCAGGAAATCAAGTGTAAATTGTGGTTAAAGTATTTCTCCATCTCTGACATGACACAGACGGGGTTTTGTATTGTGAGAAAAAGTGTATAAAGACATGATCACTGCAGTGGAACGGGCAACTCTGCCACAGATGTGCAGTGGAAACTAAAGGACACAGGAGTGAAGAAAATATCACCATGTCTTTGTTAGATTACTAAATGATTTTTTTCCTCAAACACAGTCTGATATACACTCACAGTATGAATATTTTGATATTATGAGTGTTTTAAAGTATTAAAGTGTTTTAAACATTAGCCCTGTCTTCCAGACATGTGCTAAAATGTAAAGTTTTATGTTGTCATCTCTTAATTCAGATAACTTGACCAAATGCACTGGAGGAATAACAGCGTTTAGTTTTGTTATATTTCACAATATATTCTAAATTTCCTTCCAAAAAACAATCTCTTATTTTGATTCATTTACTTAATGAAGGCAAGGGAAAGTACATTGCAGTTGTATTTGCTTCAAGATTTAAAAAATGGTGGTTCTTCTATACTTCCAAAAAGCATTCATGTTTATGTCTTTATTTTGAAAATAGGAACTCTTTTAAATTAATGGGAAACAAATTAACAGGTTATCATTTCAAATGTTAATAATGGGAAACATATATTAGAAGTAAAACAAACACAAATAAGGAGTAGGTTGCATATGAAAGAATGACGTTGTTTAAAGTGAAAATCAGTACTTAATTATGGAGGAATATCATTCAGTTGAATGAATGAGAGCTGTCAGTCTTTGCTCTACCACCCAGAAAAATCATCAAGGGACTACGCAAGGTAGTAACAATCAGGTAAATCCCTAAACTGTGAGGAAAACTTGGATAAAAAAACAAATCCCTAAACTCTGGGGAAAAGATTGATCTTCTTCTATCACCATCCTGTGGTTGTACCTACACTTTCTCTGTATCTTATCTGAGTATATTGGAAACCGGGTATACTGGTATTAGAAGTAGGAAATTGGAAGGGAATACCAAAATCGAGAGACACAGGGTAAAAAAAAGACAAACAACTACAAAAGCAATACTTGCAAAACTGTTTGGTGTAAATGAACTGGGTGGGGGGGAGGGGAAGGGGGAGGGGGGAGGACTATGAGGGACCACGTAACAAACAGTACAAGAAATGTGTCCAATGCCTAATGTATGAAACTGTAACTGCTCTGTAATTCAGATAGATAGATAGATAGATAGATAGATAGATAGATAGATAGATAGATACTATTCTGAGACACTTTCCAGAAAGCCTACTGTTTGCCATATCTAGCAGGATGTTAGGGAAAAACAGATCTTTAGATATCTTAGGGCTAAAATGCAAGCAAAAGAACTGCTGACGGAGACCAGCATGCAGATGTAGTGCAAGCAGGCCATACTCCCAGCTGTGTCACTGAACTGATACCAAGGAATGCACAGCACATCTGCAAACATCCAGACTCAACACAAAATGCTTCCTAGCTGGGTTGCACAGACAGCCTTTCTCCTGAAAACTAGCAAGATAGTGCTGGCAATTTAAGTATATTCTCTGCAAATACAAAGTCACAAGACCTTTCACAAGGAGGGTCAATGAACAAAACTATGAATCACAGCAAAATGCAAACACTCATTTCTCTCAGTTGAAACAAAACCAGATTCATCACCATTATGATGGTGAAAGGATGTGATAAATCTATAACATTTTACTATTTTGCAGTGCATCTGTATTGAATATTGCTAACAGTTGTAATTATATAAAACATGCTTAGGTTATATAATGTGTTTACTAGGTGAGTTTTAATGTATGTGGTCTGCTCTAGTATTTTTATGAGATATTTTGCTTTAAGAAGCAATATTTTCTCTTTAGTATTTTTTTTTTGGGGGGGGGACAGTCCTGGGCCTTGAACTCAGGGCCTGAGCACTGTCCCTGGCTTCTCTTTGCTCAAGGCTAGCACTCTGCCACTTGAGCCACAGCACCACTTCTGGCCGTTTTCTGTATATGTGGTCCTGGGGAATTGAACCCAGGGCCTCATGTATACAAGGCAAGCACTCTTGCCACTTGGCCATATCCCCAGCCCCTCTTTAGTATTTTTTAATTTAAAAATATTTTGTGAGGTAATTTACAAACAAAGGGGCTTATAAAAGTAGTTATACAGTAATGAATTAATTTCCTCAATATACTATTTTTGCCTCATTCCATTGCACATAGTGCAGATAGGACTCTAAAGATTTATATAGAAACTTTTAATAAACAGAAAAAGAAAGAAGGAAAATATATGTTTAGGGCAATGAACTACAGCTTTTAATAGTTTTCATTGAAATTGATAGTCCTTATATTTTTGTTTATAAAATATTAAATCTTTACCAACCTTGAAGAAAGTAAATGCTGCAGTGGAAGAGAAGACATATTTATGTAGTTTTAATGTTTGTGTAAATTTGAATCTTGGTATGATATTTATCATCAAGCAGTTATTAATTCCATAGTTAAGTTAATATGGCAATTATATTTTCCTTAATGGCATAATTGGCAATTTTATCAACATTGTAAACAATTCATTGGAAGTTTTCCTTCATTTACATCTTTAATATTTTAAAACAATCTGATGTGGCCTTTTCTAACCTTTTTGGCCCATTCATAATTAATTTTGTTAGTGTTGCACATTTTAATGTATGCTATATATTTCTTCATCTAATTTAGAATGTTTCCCATAAAAATCACCATTTGAAGGTACATCTTTTTACAGATAGTACATCCTTTTTCCATTTCAGGAATCACCTATAGAGTTAAAATTAAAATGATGTCTAACGTCTGTTCTTCACCACTTGTGTTTGAGTTTGTCTTCCATTTCATGAATAAGGAATTTAGTTATATTTATTTATTCATTTATTTATGTATTTTAATTATATTTTGAATTTGTTTTCCCAGTAGTTATATTCACTTACTTAATGGAGTTACTTCTAAATTCTCATATTCTTTGAAAAATTATCATTTTATTCAACTGTTAACAAAACATGAAGAAATTCTGTAAGTGTGATTGGAATTTTCCTTTGATGTTTTTGTGTTTCTGCCAAGGAAGTTTTACTTTAAGTGAAGCTAACGTTTTGAAATTTTCTAGATTTCTAAAGGAATGTAATTGGGTCATGATTCAGTTCTCATGGTACAGCCATTTGATTTGTATTTTTGAGGGGAATGAACTTGTGTGATCATTCCCTTAGCTCTAAGTTGCGCTTTGAAATATTTGGAAGTTTATTGAAGTAAGTTAAAATAGAAATACTCCGCAGGTAGGAACAGTTCTAGCACTTACCTTTCTGGAAGCTCTCACTTCAGTAAATATTATGGCTATACACTTGATTATCCTATAACTATACAGCAAAAACATGGTTGCTATTTATTGAATTTATACTCTTTTATGAAGTCAAGACCAATGTTCTGAGATGATAATAGAAGAATAGTCTGTCTAATATAGTCAAAATACCATCTGTATTTTCCATTCACTCAACTGTGGAATCCATTTCAATTTAGTCACAGGTTTAGGCATGACACAAATACATGCCATATTAAATATAATATCAAACCTAAATATCAGTTAATTCGTCATATTATTCATCTATTTTATTTGTCTATCAATAGAATAGTAATAATTATAATAAATAGTACAATAAGATATCCATTTAGATCCTATGATCTAGGGAACATTCACAAAAGAACTATGATATGTCAGACAATATTCTAAGTACTTTATTTTAAAATTTAATTGTAAGAATGTCTTAAAGATAAGTATAGTATGTTTCTGGTTGTAGATATCAATACTATAGCTTTGATCCATATAATTCATTTTCTTATGAAGCTTAATGTACAGTCAGTAAGTTGCACTAGGCATAATATTTAACAGAGCTATTCAATTAGCCTTGTTCAGTTAAATTCTATTTCTACCTTATTGCAAATGCTAGATTGTGTTTCATGGATCTATAAGCTTCTCCAAAATAACTGGTAACAGATTTTCTCTTTATAGTAGAACTGGGTTTGAACTAATGGCCTTCCCCTTACTAAGCAAATTCCTTATCAACTGATATACACAATCAGTCCTTTCTAGCTTTAGTGATTTTTCAAATAAAGTCATATTTTTACTTTGGCTAGAATCAGACCATGATCCTTACATGGCGCAGTGTAAATATATTCTAAGCCTGCTGATGAACTGAGCATCTTTGTAATTTTTTTCCTTTCTTTATTTTGTGTAGGGTGGCCTCAAATCATGTTCCTCACAATCTCCATTTCCTTAGATGATGAGATTACAGGCATATACCAGTCTTCAATGCAATGTGAGAATTGACTTGCCTGAACAACAACAAAAATTGCTTGTATAATATGGGGAAAATACCCATTCAGTTAATGATGAATAATCCTGGATTTATTTTCTACATCTGAGGCTATATGTATATTGTTTGATATATGTTCCCTAATACTGAATTTTTACCATGTTTGATCTTTTGCTCTTTACTTGTATTTCTTGCCGTCTTTCATTGTAACATTATTGACTAAATATGCTCTTTAAAATAATTTTAAATGAATAAAAAGATCATTGGTTATTACTGCTTTTTTTTCTTTTTACCAGTTCTGGGACTTGAACTCAGGGCCTGAGCACTGTCTCTGGCTTCTTTTTGCTCAAGGCTAGCACTCTACCACTTGAGCCATTGCACTGGGAATTACTAACAGTAGTTTTTGATTTATTGTCTAAGTGCTCTACCCCAAATCCACTCCCTCAATTATAAAACAACCACCAGACAATGAACATCATTAAAATAAATCAGAATGATTTATCATGTGAATGATGAATTGTTAGAAATTTTCTAAAAATGAAACATACCACTCTGTCCATTGTAGAGGGAAAATGTCAATCCCATTATTTAAAAGCATCATTCAACTGTAAGAGTTTTCTAAAACTTGACTGCATTATAATGTAACAAATTTGTGTTCCTAGAGAAATTTAAGAATAAGAGCAGTTTCTAAGTAACCGTAATGAGTCAGTAATTGACTTGCATGCTGGGTTCACAGCATTGATATTCTCCAATTATAAAAACTATTTAAGTTATATTGAAGAAAGGATATATTCGTAAAAGCTTGAAGGAAAAGTTAAATAACTAACATAAACACACCCAGAATATCAGAAACTAAAGAAGAGATCACACACTCAAGAAACATGCACAACAGTGGCATGCAATACAGAAACCACAGGAATCCTCAATTCACAACAGAAATGATTGAAGGGACAAAATTAGAGTGTAGATTTAAGTCCTTGGAGAACTGGACCAGGATTTAAATATGTCTCATATTGCCATATTGCCCAATTGATGGTTGGTATACTGTCACATGAATATGAAGTATAGCCTCAGTCCTGCTTTTAAAAAGAGACAGCAATTATTGTGGTGTATCTTAGTCTTGGTATTTATTCCAATGTCAGTTACTCAACGTACATTAATATTTCTGATTGTTGTGTTGTAGAGGAATGCTAACTTTCCTATTTCTTACTCAATTACACAAAAGTTAATCTAACTACTACATATGTCCATTATCCTGGAAAAGTGTCCCCCCTCTCTCTGTCTCTCTTTCTCTCTATATTGAGCAATTTATTATATAAATCAAGTTTTTTTACTTATTTAAAACTGCAAGATAATAATAGATCTCAAGGTAGGTAAGAAAAATGTAGACACTAAAAACTATATGAATGCTAAAACAACTCATCTTATAAGACAATAACATATAATTCCAAAAAAGTTGGAAATTGACACATCTACTTTTGTATGTTGTACATTTACATTTGATTGGGGAAATTTACTTTTAAAAGTCTTACTTAATAGTTTGATAACTTATTTCAGGATATAAATAAAATACAGTAAAATAAATGCTGCAGTGTGTTAAGAAGTTTAAGAACTATGAAAGAGAAGAAAATAATAAAATATAATATTGGTAAATGTGCTCTATCAACATACCTAGACCAATGTGTATGTCACAAGAATATTAGAAAGGAGGCTAGGTGTGCTGTTTTATACCTGTTTTCCCAAATACTTTAGAGGTGGAGCTGGAGAGGACAGTGGAGTAAGGACAAATAATGCAAAAAATAACGATATTCAATCTCTACAAACAAGGCTGGTATAGGGGATTACTCCTGCAGCCCCTACCATGAAATAGTATGGTCTTGCATTTTATACTGTATCAAAATGCTGTATTATGTCAAAAATTAGACCCAAGTGGTGGGAGGTCTGGCTCAAATGGCAGCATAGCACCTGACTGAAAATGTTGGTTAGAGTGATATTGATGAAGATGCATTATACTCCCAAAGTAATTTGTTGAAGTGAAACTCTATACAGTTACTTAAAGATAATAATAATTAGAAACTGTACAGAGAAACAATCCATCATGTAGTGAGTGATACCAAAATCATCTAATAATTGTTAGTGGTGATTTTTAATTTTGAAGCATAAACATGGCTGTTTCATTTGCTGCCCCAAGTATTATGTTAAAATATAGAATATATCAAAGTTATAATGGTATCCAAATATGCCAACTTCTCATTTACTGCTCCTAAAAGATATAACGAAGAGAAATGATCTTTTTTTAAAATCTGCTTTGAATTGAGAAATAAAGCATGTTGAGGTCAGTGAGTTACTGATTTAGTGTAAAACAAGCCAAATGCCATTTGAGAGATGATAAAGTGCTACAATTAATAGTTTATTAATTTTCAAATATGACTAATAAGAAAATACCTCTGTCATAGCAAATTTTGGCTTGAAAATGAAAAGTGTTACTAGATATCAGGGAACCCCTAGCATAAAAAATCAGTGGGCATGCTTAAGAGATTCTTAGAGCCTAGTCAATTTTTGTAAAAATGAGAAGAAAGTAATGAGTCTTACAAAATGCTGCTATTTACTTGTCCTTTTCTATAAATTTGTTTTACACTTATACACCGAGAGATTACAGAGAACACCAACTTTAAGAATGAAAAAACAATTGAGAATGTTGTCACATAATTAAGAATTAGTTCCGTCAATATTGGTGAAATATTTGTTGCTATGTTGATTAGAGTGGATTCACCTGTGATCATCAACGCTTCACTTGTTCAAAATGGAAAGTTACTGGGCGGAATGAACTTAATTTCATATCTTAAAATTCTATAGGTTAGGCTATGAGCCTTACAAGCCCTAATGTAAAACCAGACTCATAAAGGAACACAAAAAGTGTTAAACAAAACTAACAAACAAAATAAAACAAGAAAGCATCTCACTTAAAGCTATCTGTACTATCAAAGCAAGAAATTCGTATACATATTTTACCATCAAAGGAAAATATGAAATTACTTGGCATATTATACATTGCATATTTAAAAAACATAATTCTAAAGGGTTATGAGTGTAATAAAATGTAGGAAAAATGTCCCCTGGTTAAGTGAAAGCTAATTCTTATAGATGTTTTTCGTTAGTAAATATTTGGGTTACCACAGGACACATCCAGAATCACTGCCACTATCATTCTCAGTGGCTGAACGCTACTTAGGTAATCTGTTCTCTACATTCATGTATGCACAGTTCCTTATGAAAAAACGAGTTCTCTGAATCTTATACTTACTATGCTTTGATAAAGTGTCTGTTCTTTTCAAATACAGATATATTTATTATCTTTAAATTGTGCAAGCAGTATAATATATATATATTCCTTCCTTCCTTCCTTCCTTCCTTCCTTCCTTCCTTCCTTCCTTCCTTCCTTCCTTCCTTCCTTCCTTCCTCCTTCCCTCCTTCCTTCCTGTCTTTCTCTTTTTCTTTCTTTTCTTTATTTTGCCAGTCTTGGGGCTTGAACTCAGGGCCTGAGCACTGTCCCTGGCTTCTTTTTGCTCAAGGCTAGCACTCTTAACTCTTGAGCCACAGTGCCACTTCCCGCCTTTTCTCTTTATGTGGTGCTGAGGACTTGAACCCAGGGCTTCATGCATGCAAGGCAAGTACTCTACCACTAAGCCACATTCCTATCCCCAAACAGGTTATATTTTAAACATGTACATTTGTGTGTATTATCAGTCATCCTTTCAACATTCTCCCCCCCACACCATTCGTAACAAGTGTTCCACTTTCTTTCTAACATATGAACCTTGATTATTACGAATCTGTTCCACTGTTTCTTTCCCAGTACTTATCTAATCACCTCTTCCTCGTTCTTTATTACCACTCAAAATATATTTCATCTTCCTGTTAGGCTTCAGTGGCTCACAACCGTAATTCTAGCTACTCAGAATGCTGAAATCAGAGGATCATGGGTTTCAGCCATCCAGGTCCCTAAGAACATTATTACCAATTACCCACGCGAAAAACAAATGTGAAGCTGCCAGCTAAATGGTAAAGAGGTAGCTTTGAGAAACAAACTCAGGGATGGTTCCTAGGCCCAGAATTTAAGCTCAAAGACATAGATAGTGTATGCACAAATATACATACATATGTATAGATATGCATGTGTATATATATTAATATTTGCATATCTATGTAAGGATATATAGTTAGTTACATTGAGAGTGTTTCATCAAGAGTTTGTATTATGGGGTCTAAGATCCTCAAATGAGTACAGAGAGAGAGAGAGAGAGAGAGAGAGAGTAGTGTTGTATGTTTAAGTGGGAGTTTGTATTGTGTGTCTAAGATCCATAAATGAGTGGAAGTATATATCCTTTGTCTTGTTAGGCCTGGCTTATATCATTAAGTAGGATTTTCGATATCTACCTATTTCCCTGAAAATGACACAATATGTCATGATTTCATTCTTCTGGATGTAAAATGTACATATTATATACAATTTTATATACCAAATGTACATCTATATATTACTAAGAAAATAACAATCTTAAAATTAAATATCAAATTAATTAAATATTTTATGTTTAATTTAAAAGCAGGTCAGTTCTCTATTCATGCATTTCCATCCAGGTTAGAAACAGTTTCTAAACTGTGTTCTCCCTTCTTCTGCCCACTACAATAACAATCTCTCTTTTCTGGACTAAACATTAGAAAATGTGCTTCAGTACAGAAAACTAGAAGATATTTCAGTTAGATTTAGATATTAGATATACTTTCCTTTGGACAGAGTGAATTAAATCACACTTTTCATTTGAAAACAATATCCTGGACAATGTTTTACTTAGAATTGAGTTTAAGGTTAGAAATCAGATGATTTCAGCATATATAAAGTTTTCTACAGAATTTTGGTCACACAACCCAAGATCAGTTCAAGGGACAAACCTCATAGCAAATATACCCACACCAAACAAATGCAAGGTTGTAGCATGGTTAATATCATACCAAATGAGAAAGGCAATTCAACACACCACAAAATATGCCTAGAATATTACTATTAATTACTACTACTGATATTATTACTACTCTTGGGCCTCTGTTATATCATTCATCACCAAACAAACTCTGGTCTCTCATTACTGTTATGATATCTGTGTGTGCACGTGCACACACACACACACACACACACACACACATACACATTATATGGAGTATATAAGACCTGAACATATTTAATAAGAAATGAAGAAACAAATAGAAAAAAAACAATTGAAAAATGTGACTTATAACACGCTGGAAATTTTGCATGCAATGATGTCAAGTACCCATCAGAAAATCACAAAAACTTCTTAAAAATATGAGAGATTAAAAAAACACAGAAATACTCAAACTGAAATAAAGACTTTTCTGTTTCAGATGTCAAAATGTACTATTAAAAAGTTGAAAATATAGTGTTCATGATCATAGTCCAGTTAGAGAAAAAACAGATAACTCAGAAATAGGAATCAAACTCTCTGTGTATATGTGTGCTTACATGCACGTGTGTTTACTTATGTGTGTCTGCAAGTAATCTTTGACTTACCTGGTGTTTCATATAAATAAAGAAAAGGCATTTTCTGATAAGATGCTAAAAATGGCTATTAGTCAAACCATGATACATTTAGTTTAAACTAGCAAATTATGGGTAAACTAAAGAATTAATGAAATTAGTGACAAAATATCTAACATAAAATATCAGCATGTATTAATTGAAAATCCTCAATAAGAAATATTATCATACTCTATAAAATTTGTCATATTAAAAGAATACATCACTTATGAAGGAAAATATGAATTCCCATGTGTGTATAAGTATGTGTGTATATATATACATATATACACACAACATGTACACATACAACATGTGTATATATATGCATATATATACACATATATGTGTATATATACACACATACAACTGCTATCAAATCACAACAAATCCTAACTTAAGGTAAATTTAAAAAAAAAAAAATTCAAAAGACGTATGTTGCAATCCAGTTTAATAAACTTTTCAAAGGGCCATAAAATAGCCATTTTCATTATACAAAGTAGCAATCAAGCTAAGAACTGGCTTTGGGAAATACTATAATATTGTGACAAGATCGTCTGTTGTTTGGTGATTGCCACTGGTTCAGCTCACAGATGCTTAAAAGTCAATGAAAAGGCCTGGACCCATCTCCTGATGCGTTATCAAGTTCAACAATGTGTCACGGTGCTTACAGGGAGGAGAGTAACCTAACCAAATGCAACTGTATATATTTAACACATATTTTGTTCAACTCCCTCCCCCTCAAAAACCAAGGAAAATATTGTAAAAAAATACTAAATGACAAAGACAAAATTAGGCAAATATCTTCACATAGTATTGAGTTTTAGTAAGTTTTGTTAAAGAAAATTATAATAAAAAATAAATCAATATACTTTCAAAGAATTTCACTGTAATAATATATAACCTCAGAAATTCTATAAAAAGAACCATCAGCTTTTATTAGGATCTCTTCTAGGCATATTAGTTATCTCAATTCCTTTTTAGTTATACTTCAAAATAGAATCTTCATAACATTTATTCTGGTGCCAAGAATGTCCTATACTTTAAGTCAGTTTTAATTTGGAAGCTGTTGAAATGACATATTATATTTCTATGATATAATATATTTCTACTTAAACATTGCTGGTATGTCTACATATCTTCTTTAATCTTTCTAGTTTATATATCTTTCAGAATCTTTTAAAATGTCTGACCTCCATTCAGAGAAAATTTACATGAACATTAGAATGAGTTTCAGTTTTCACACAAGGCTCCTAAATTGGCCAACACTTTCTTGTTCAATTGGCTAAAGAACTTTGGGCTCATCCTTGACCATGATCTCTAGTAGAACTGAAATTTTCCAGTTTCTCATGAAGGGAAGTAATGACAGTTCAATTCTGCCTTATGTTTTACCTCATTCCCACTGAAATGCATTTTAAAATGTCAATGTAGTTTCTCTCTTTTTCTATACCCCTAGTAGTTTTCTAAAATAACTTTTCATCCCCAAAGTCAAACCTTACTGTTTTTCTTAAAATGTGATTTTTTTAAAGTTTATTTTCATTGTTTTGGGATGGGAGGTGTTTGTCCATGATCAGTTGGTTCTATTTCTTTGTTTTGTTTTATTTTTGCCAGTCCTGGGCTTGAACTCAGGGCCTGAGCACTGTCCCTGGCTTCTTTTTGCTCAAGACTAGCACTCTGCCACTTGAGCCACAGCACCACTTTTGGCCTTTTCTATATATATGTGGTGCTGGGAAATTGAACCCAGGGCTTCAAGTATATGAGGCAATCACTCTGACCACTAGGCCATATTCCCAGCCCAAAAATGTGATAATTCAAATCATCTAAATATTCTTACAACCAACTCCATACCTTAGATATTAATTATTTCCTTTTAAAACTAACTTTAAATCTCTTGGTTGTATTACATCCAGAATCATTCAGTCTCAAGTGAGAAGTTATTAGACTAATGTAACTTCTTCTCATTTAAAAATAGTTGGATGAATATTCACTGCATTTGGAAAAAGTACCAATATTTGAATATAATATATCATATGTATAAGTGGGAAAACTACAGGTTTTTTTTAAATACAGATCAATAAACATACTTAGGTGATTTTTACTGAAGTAGTAGCAAGAGGACCTCCATTTAACTTTATTATTCAAGTACTTATTACTGAGAAATTAAGAAACATTTTCATATCAATTGTTGCCTGTATTCATTATAGATTTAATGATCAAAAAATTACCTCTTTCATTCAAGTAGTATAAACACATTCCTGAGTAATTTATCACTTACTAACAGTGAGCAGAATCTGAAGCTACATGGATGTCCTAAAATGGATAAATAATAGGGATTAATATACTCATTCTTGCTGTGGACCACTGATCTGCCTCAGCTAGGCTGAAGGGCCCCTTGGCTATGCGCTAAGGCACCATGCCAGGGATACCTAAGTGGCAAGAGTGACACAGTCCGTGGACATCCACAAAGGTGGCCCTGTCCACTGTCCATACCTCTTCTCAGATAATAAAGTAAATCAAGACAATAAAGTAGTGTGTATACTCAAGTATGCTCACTTAAAAGTTTAGCTAGGGGTTATTTTTCTACCACAGTGTTGCCTGTTTATGTGGAAAAGAAACATATTTATTCATCACCACTGCTTTTCTTACTGGATTATGATGGACAATAAATCTATTTGGGAGATGAGCAAGAGGTGTTTTTGCCGCCGAGAATGCCCCCTGGTTTCCCTCTTTGATGACTGAAATCATCTTTGTATCTTTCTATCTCATATCACAGTTTGCCCTTGCAGCACTGGATGAGATAATTCCTACCAGGCCTCAAATCAAAATATACTGAGAACTCAAAAATGTAAGTTCCCCCTAGACAAATACTGAAAGAAACAACTACCCCATAAAAATGGGCTTAAGACATAAAGAGAACCTCTTTGTAATTAAGTTTGATAATAAATATATATATATACATATATATATATATATATAGACATAAAGAGAGATTTCTCTGAAGAGGAAATGAGAATAGCTAAAAAGCACATGAAGAAGTGCTCTACATCACTGACCATAGATGAAATGCAAATCAAAACAACATTGAGATCCCACCTCACCCCAGTAAGAATGGCCATTATCAAGAAAACTAACAATAACAGATTCTGGCAGGGTTGTGGTCAAAAGGGAACCCTACTACATTGTTGGTGGGAGTGTAAACTTGTTCAACCACTCTGGAAAGCAGTGTGGAGGTAGATCAAAAGGCTAAACATAGAAATCCCTTATGACCTAGCAACACTGCTTTTGGGCATTTACCCAAAGGATTACCCAAAGTAGGAACACACGAAAGCTACCAGCACATGTATGTTTATTGCAGCACAATTTACCTTTGCTAAAATATGGAACCAACGCAGATGCCCCTCAGTAGATGAATGAATCAAGAATATGTGGTACATATACACAATGGAATTCTATGCATCTATTAGAAGGAATGACTTGGCCCCTTTTGTAAGGAAATAGAAAGACTTAGAAAAAAAATCATACTAAATGAAGAAAGCCAGACCCAAAGAAACATAAACTCTATGGTTTCACTCATTGGAAACTTGTCTAGGATAGTTCTAAGCAGAGGAGCACAATACCTCAATAAGAATGTATATATGATCACATCAGATGATCCTCAGTGAAATGAGCTACAAGATTTGTTGTTTTTATTTCCAATGTACCATGTGAAATTATGCCTCTTTCTTTTGTCTTTATCCCCATGGTTTTAGTCCTGATATTACCTTAACTGAATTTGGTACACTGGGGCTGGTATTTATGTTTACCAGAACTAGGGCAGGGGAACACCAAAACAGGGAGACAAAGAGTAAAACCAATGCAAAGAGTGAACCAATGCAACAGCAGTACTTACAAGACAATATGCTGTAAATCAACTGTACAACTCCTGGGATGGTGAGGAGGGAACCAAGGAAGGGGGAAGGCAGGAGAAATATGAAGGAAGCGGTATCAGCTTTACTAAGAAATAGATTCATTGCCTTATGTATGTAACTGTAACCCCTCTGGATATTACTTTGATAAAAAAAATTAATAAATAAAATGAAAAAAGAGAAAGAAATGGAGTAGTAATTTAGAGAACAAGCATGATGTTTCACCAGGGAATTATGGACATTGAAAAAGACTCAGAGTAGAGTTGTCCCTCAGAAATCATAGAGAATTCGATGCAATGCCTCAAACAGATTCCTCAAGCTGTATACTCCAGTCCCTTAAGTAAATCGTAGAGAATTTGAATGTAATTACATATATGTAGACTATTGATAATAAATACCATTTAAACCCCATACACCTAATTGTATACTGAATTGTTTAATGACTGATGACAAGAAAAAAGAGCTTCACATGTTCACAATAATCATAATTTTTGTATATTTTGATCTGTAGTTGTTGAATGAACTGATGTGAACAAATGAATATGTAGAATCAAATGTGCAAGAAATCCATGTATGTCAAATTCTTGAAGTTTATAAAATTGGAAATGAAAACAGTGGCTGCCTGTAGATCAACATGCAGGAACTTAGAGTGATGGGAAAGAAATTAACATGGATATTGATGTCTTGATTGTGATATTCCATTACAGCTTTGCAAAATGTTACTGTAGAAATCAGAGTGAAAATTACACAGTAAGTGTATTGCTTTTTAGAACTGCATGAGAATATGCAATTATCTCAAAATGTTAAAAACATTTATTTAAAATAAAATCAATTGCTATTTTTCTCTCATTGATTTAGACCCTGATTGGACACTGGATTCAAGCCGTGAGAGTAGATTTAGCCCACCCTTTCATTTGCAGCACAATAATTCATCAGAAGTTTAACCTACTACTACTGCTGCCTGCTTCCACTTCTAGATTTCAGTAAACATTGTTCTCACTGCATTTGCTGTTTTGAATTTTGTTTCTTTAAAAGATTTAAAAATTATGACTTAGTGTAGAGCCATGAAATCACTTTATGGATTTTTGAAAATTAGTAACAATCTCTCTGCATTAATGTCTATATTTGTGTTCCTATATCTATTCGTCTATCATTTAGCTTACATATAGATTTCTTTAGGAAAGAATAATATTTATTTACTGTACATTATGTTAAGTTCCTATACAGTTTTGATAGGAGCAACCTCATTAAGAAAATAAGAGATTGCAATTTCACAAGTCCAACACTTTTATCTGGTATGAAGTATAAAATAATGCATGTTGTGGCAGCTAATTTTCAGAACAGAAAATGTGTTTGACACCTAGAGTTTAAAAGATTATAATTACATTATTTGGGAAAAAAATGGTGGCTATCTACCTCAGATACCAGAGTATCCTAACCTGTTCTTGTCACAGTGTCTACCTTGTAAGAGAAGTGGATTCAGGGATGTACTCTCAGAAAAAAAAAAACAAAAAACTAAAACACTATAAGAGAGCAGACAGCAGGCCAGATGAGCAAGATTTCAGCAAATAATGTATCAGCAACATCTAAAGAATTATGGGAGCCCAGCATGTGCCAATCAACTAAGAATCTCGTAGTGAAGGCTACAGCAAAGATCATGACAGGCAATAGAGGAAAGAGGCCCTTATTTCAATTCTGATCAACAGCAGGCTAGTTTGTGTGGGAACCAGGTATACTGAATCTATCACCCCTTTGGAGGCACTCACTTAATAATTATGATATATTTACTCTAATTTACATGACTGTATACTTGATGTTTGTAATCAGATACTGGAATAAATGATGAGAGATTGGAATTAACATTACTGATATTTTCATGTTTTTAATTTACTTTAAAGAGATTATATAGTTATTTAAGAAACTGAAGGTATATAATGAGCATGTGTGCCACAGAATTAAGGAAATAAAATCTTAAAATATAATAACATGATAAAGAGTAATTTGTACTGAGTAACCACAAGGAAGCGAATTTACCATGAAACCAGAGCCAAAGGAATGGAAAGAGCTTTCAAGTTTACAATTCCACAGAGTGTGAAGTAGAAATAATAAAACATAGTATATATTAATGCTGTGAAATTAATTAAAGAAAGTGCTATGCAAACCATTCTTTCTAAGATTTGACATGTAGGCAACATGAGTGCAAGCCTAACACAATAAATACATACTGTTACTGATGAGACAATGCTATCTGCTGGAAGGATAGCTACTCTACACTGAGGGGGTGCCTGTCCAGCTAAAGTAAGTGTTGATGAAGATCATTTAGAGTTTGTAGCCTAGGATAATTTGGATTGTATTCTCTTTCATTTTAAGATTAAAACTTGAAAAAATACAGAAAATTGAAAACAAAGAAAAACAATTTCACAAAGAGATGCATGTGGTAAACGTCAAAATGATATTTGATACTTCCGGCCTCTTAGAGTACAGGGAAGAGCCCACTGCCCCAATTTCCCATGTGCTTAGAAAGGACATTCTGCTCATTACAATTTTGATTCAGACTCTACAAGGTCAACGAAACGATTCAACTGGATGGTAGTGAGCTGACACTCAGTCCTATTGACTTATATAGTAGAATCAGTTCTTTGGATGTGTGACACTGAACAATGAGATATAACATCTCTACTGGCCCAAGTTTTATTCATAACAACTTCTAAAAATTATTGACAAGCATAGTTTTCATTGGTTGTCCATGCGGAGGAGGAAGTAAGATTATGGGATGGCATGTTCTCATCTGCAAAGTGGAGGCAAAGGGAACTGAACCCTGAAGTATACTGAGTATACTTCGTTTAGTTTCTGCATCACTGATTTGAATATTCCCATGACATTGATTTCATTTTATCGATGAAGGAACAGGAAAAACTTTGGATATTCAGCCTAAAATTGCCTGCTTCTGTACCTGGAGACTTCCTTGTTATATCCTGTTTCTTCCTGGTCACTTTATGTAGTTTCTTCTACAGTCCAATTATCTCTTTTCTCCTCCCCTCCCCTCCCCTTCCATTCTTCTTTATATTGGCTCTTACCTTTCTTCTATTTTTTTAAAATTCATAGGTGCATATATTGCATGCACGTTAATGACTCTATATATGAAGAAAATCATGTCAGTTTTGCTTTTGGTGAAAATGGCTTTGCTTTTGCTAAGTTTACTTCCCTGAGCATAATTCCTTCCAGGTCTATCCATATTGCTACACACTGCAGAGTGTCTGTACAGTTTAAAGTTGAGTAATATGCCATTTGAAATATTTGCAGAGATTTCTTTATCCCTTGCCCTTTCATTAACATTGATGTTATTTCCAATATAATTGTGATTGCTGTTGCAAGTAAAGCTGCAATAAGAATGGCAGCACAAAAATCTTTTGAAGTATTTATTGCTTTTGCATATACACTTAAAAGGATTATCATACCACATTGGAATCTGACTTTTAAATCTTTGAGAGTACTACTTACTGCTTTGGAAAATGGCTGCACCAACTTTCATACCTGTAAAGAACGTACACATTCCCTTTCTGCACACTATCGTTCCCATTTGTTATGTCTCACCTGTTTGAAAATAACCATCTGGACAACTTGAGGTACTGTTGAGGATAGGATTTGCAGGATATTGGCTATCTTTCCATATGCCTGCTGGCAAGTAATGGTTCCTCCTTTGAAAATTGTCAATTCATGTCTTTGGCTCATTTGTAATTGTGGTGTTTTCTTCTTTTAAATTGATTTTCCCATATATTTTTATTAAAAATTTATTAGTCTGGATGCTTGTGGCTTATTCCTGTGATGCAGGAGGATGAGATCCGAGAATCACATTGCAAATCCAGGCTGGGTAGAAAAGATTGCAAGATTGAATCACCAATTAAGCTCGGGGGTGGGAGGTGGAGACAGAAATGGAGCTGTGGCTCAAGAATTCGAACTTCCGTCACATTTGAGGGAAAAAAAAAAGAGAGAAAACATCCTAACCCCGAGTTCTAATCCCAGTACTGGCAAGAAAATAATATTAGATAGATTGTTTATGTAGCAATATGAATAATCAACAAAAAACAATATACAGAGTGAGAAAAATATTTCTATAAAATCCTCCTGGCAAGGAGTTAGGTAGTATCTTAAGAGAGCACCCCTTGTAGAGATGACAATCTAATGTCTAAATGTACACACACACACACACACACACACACACACGCACATCAATAAAAGAGTTTCCCCACGGAGAGATTTAAACTAGAAGTAACAATAAAAATGGAATTCATAAATACATCCGAATCCCAAATATTATATATACAATAATTAAAATATATGCTTGTTAGGTTTTTAACTATATTTTTTAAATGTTTACAATTTGATCTAACATCCATCTATGAGAGGTGAGCGAAAAGGTGTCCTTCATTTTTATGAGCAGGATTTATTTCACTTAATGTAATTTTTCCAGGTCAATCCATGTTCATGGAAATGGCATAATAGAATTCTGGCAGGATGAGTACAATTCCATTGCATAAATATATTAATGTACATATCACATTCTCTTGATTCATTGAAGGACATCTGGGATGTTTTTATAATTTAGCTATGGTTAATAGTGTAGTAATAAACAAGGTTGTGCAAATAAACATACTCTGTCTTTACTGCATTCTGGCTTGTGAGGTTTGAATAAATTCACAACTGTGTAATTCCTGGATCATTAACAGCAGTGATTTCCTCACTTTCTAGTTCATCAGTTATAAATTTAGATGTGTTAATTCCTATTTGTGTCTGAGAAAGTTGGAAAGTTGCACTCCGCTCAGTGAGCTATTTTTGTTGTTGTTTTGTTTTCAATTTTAAACACTTAGAAACATCCTGTCTTACCAATAGCTGTGATACATCTAAAAACTACGTAATGTCCATGAGCAAGCAATGGAATATTATTTATCATAGAATCTTATCAAGAATTGGTCATCTACAAATATTTCCTAAGTTGATATAAAGTTACAGAATAAACATGAATTTAATGGGTGATTTCAGAAAGGAAAGGCTTCAAATAGTTTGAGGAGTACAACATGGATATTTCCATTGGGGCTGTGTTGTCTGCATTTTCACAGGCTAAGTTCCTGGTGTTGGTATTTTCTTCCACACTTTAAAGACATTCTTCCTATCTTCAAACTAATTGACATTACTAATCCATCAGATAGGTACCAATGGAAAACTAGGCAGTCTAAAATAGGGATGGTAATTTAAGAAAAGGAGAGAGATATATTTGAGTTGTCAAGCTGAAAACTATTTAAAACAAAATGATACAAACTTGGATATGTTTCAAGTATTAAAAAAATAAGTACCACAAAAGACATGAGCATTAAAGTACTTATAATGTCTTAATTATGATATTTCCACATAGTTGCACTTATTGATTATATATTTATATAAATTATTTTACATTTTTCTAAAATTATCAAGAATATGTAAGTACATTCAGAGAATAATTCATGTGAAAAGGAAAAGATGACAGTCAGAACCATCTACTAAACTTAAATCTATGATGCCAACACTGTTTTATTCTCCATGTAACAAGTAACAATTAGTAGTAGTTTGTGTGTATGATTCACAAAGTTATCCATTTACTTTATTAAAAATTTTAAACCTTTGGATTATATTATTCCATTTTTAATATTTTTCTCATATTCATATGTTTGTGTGAAGCTTTCTTTCTCTCTGGCTTCAAATATTACTAGGCTACTTACTGAATTTTAGTCCAAACTATCAGTAAAATGTTAAAAGTTAAGGTAAATGCATTCTGTGATAATTTCATGATACTTCTTAGGAACTGAAAGAAACATAATCTAGACATTTGTAAAATGCATATAAGATTATCTGTATAATGGATGGATGTGTAGATGGATATTTGGAGAGTTAGAAACTCCTACTTCTTGCCTTATATATGTTTCCAGCAATTAGTCTCATAAGATTCACTATACGAAAGAACAAAAATATCAAGATACAGCATTTTAAAGTTAGTTGAGAACACATAAGTGACAGCTAATTTCCCCACAGAGGTATGGTAGATATTTAAGGAAACTGATTTTCTTTTCTTCTATATTAAGTAAGTTGTGCTAAACCCCATTACAAAAAACTTAGACAACTTCTCCATACATGTGCATGTGTTTGATGTAGGTATGAGTTTGTATGTGTAAGGGTGTATGTGTCCCCAGAGACTAAATTCAGTGCTTGCGTGCTGTCCCTTAGATTCTTTTTGCTCAAGAATAATGGTTTACCACTTGTGCCACAGCTCTACTTCTACATTATTTTTTAAAAATAATTTGTTGGAGGTAATAGTTTCAACATCTTTCTTTCCCATACTGGCTTGGAGAGTGATTGTCAGACCTCAGACTCCAGAGTAGCTAGGATAACATGTGTGAGTAACTTAAGAATGACTAACCTATCATTTAAATTTCAACTTGAGCTCCCTTTATGAAAAGAGAACTGGATACATGGAAAAATATTACAAGGAATTACAAAAAGCTAATGAAGTTGACATTGAACACCCTGATCAGGAACTAAAATGAGAGCTAAACTGCTCTCCACCAGAATTGGAAAATCACGTTTGTAAAGTCAGTAAATAACCAAACAAACAAAAAAAATGATGATGTACTGTAGTAAAGCACAATAACAATTTTGTACAAGTTTATGGTTCTTTACAAGTACAAAATGATGATAATTATAAGGTAAGTAGCCTATATTTACATACCTTCGTGGAACTAATTTATTATTATTATGACAAAACCTAACCATACATTTTGTCTACTTTCCTTTTTTTCTAAAGTGTGATTTTTTTGTCAGGAAACATAACTGCCAAAGAATTTTCTTAGCTTCATTTTTTCAATTTGAAAATTATTTTTTCTTTAACATTCAGAGAATTGTGTACCAAAATTGGCTTCATTTATTACTGCCTAGATAATACAATTTATTTCTAATTTGCTTTCGTGTATTTATTTGTTTCAGAAAAATATAAGCTCATAAAATATATTATCCGGTTTAACATCCCTTTTACTTGAAGATATGTTTGGATTAATTAACCTCAATCCTCATCAGTTGATTAAAACATTTATATAAGGATATTTACACACTCACACTTTCACACAGATATTAGTTTCTAAACAACTGAATAGTTTTCAGCATTTAATAAAAATATTTTCCATAAGGTCGAACCTATAATTATATATACCATTCCTTAATCAAAACAAAAGAAAATTAGAAGTGGAGCTGTGAGTCAAAGTAGAATATTGCTAGACTTGAGCAAAATTGCTTGGGAATAATATCCAGGCCCTGAGTTCAAGGCCCACAACTCAATGAATAAGTAAGTAGCACTTTTTCTATATGATTATTATTAATTTTTTTCTTTTTACTTTGTAAACATTTATAGCCTTTATAAATAGCACTTATTTGTTTAATAGCAAATTCAAAGGATTATTTTACTAATGACAATTCTGTCACTCTTTTGGAGGTTTGAGATGAACAGTTCACTTTATGATACCAATATAAATCTACAATGCTACTTTATTATAATAAGTAGAATCGAAATTACATTGCTGAAAATAGCTCTACAATAGAGTAGCAGCAGCATGTTAATTAAAAATTAATTCATGTACTTAAAACAGTTTAACAATGATTACCAGCTTCAATTTCCTTAAATATATGCACCTATTAGATTCACTCATTGTGGCTTTTCTTAGGAAAAACTAAAGGTTAGAGAGAAACATGATGTAAATATTATTTCCCTTTTAAGTTGTCTTTGTTTCATGCAGTTACATTAGTTCACACAATCAGAACCTAATGTGGGTACTGTCAGAACAACTAAATTATGTCAGAAAGTGCATGAGTAGGTAGTGTTAACTTAATCCACAAAAATCACAAAGAAGTTTTGTTAAGTACTTAAATGTCTCTGTCAATTTTTTTCTAATGTCTTTATCAATGTTCATAACAAACTAGCACTATATTAACTTGTCATTAATTATTTTGAATGATATTGGAAAGGAGTTGCCAAACACTTGATCTACTGTATCAGGAATAAGAAGGCACAAAGCATAATCCTTCTCATGGCTTTCCCTGCACAGAGAGGTATTTAAAATCCTGACAGAATAGAAAAAGGGAGATGACAGGCAGAGCACGTGTAGCACTGTATTTTCAATTAGTATTTTAATTATGTTTCATGAAACATATTGATACTTTTTTTGTTTCCTACAAACAAATGAGGTAAATCTCATCACAGTTATCTACTCCTATGGTTAGCCATTTATATGATAAACCTCTTTGATCTACAACTGCATTATAAAAACCCAATTGCTTCCTGCTGTTTATGAAAGTCAGTAATAGGACACAGACTGTGATGCTATTAAAGCAATTCAATAACAGAATATTACAACATCTCCTAAAATATCACAAATGAGTACTAGGTTTTTTTACAAAGTGATAGTCAAATGTAATAATGTCCTAGTGTATGCTCCTGTTTTGCTAGTAAATACTGCTAATAGCATTGAGTTTGTGGAGCAGAATACAAATTTTGTCTCAAATCAAAACAAGCATTGCGTTCATCATATTGAAAGTAAATATCTTTTCCTTGTAGAAATGGCTTGAGGCTCCTAAGTGGTTTGATCGTTTAGGATTATTTTATCCTTAAAATATTACAATAGATAAATGAAAATGTAAGTATTAACTCTCTTAATGTTTTTTAATTACTTTAAAACGTTAAGATATGACTAAAATAGTTAAAAGTTTAGGTACAGCACATTTAATATAAGAGCATGAAGGTTTTGTATGATATGATCATGCAAGTGTTTTCTCTGAAAGCAAAGGATTTGTCATCTCACTGATCGGACACCCCTCCTCTAACCTATTTCTCCCTGGTAAAGCACTTTTTCCGCCATAACACTCCTCAGCCTCACAATGAAGCAGCGAGTGTGTTCCATCGTTCCCTAATATCCTAATCCCTCCACCTGTGTTCGCTTCAGAGGACATGTGTCCTGTTAAAGGTGATCATGCTAAAGGTTTCCCGATGCTCTTCATTTCACTCACAGTTCTCTAGTTGAACTATATCACGATAGGGATATAACCAACCAGGATTTTCTCCTCTTACATGTTTAAGGATTGCAAGGTTTACTCCTTTATTTCTTTATCATTGACCAATTCACTCAAGTTTTAATGTCCATTATATACCAAGAACAGTGTGATATGAAAGATAAATTATGGTAGTTTTATTCCTCAAGATTTTATGACGCCATAGATAACAGTAGAGATAAGTTACGTAGATTAGGTAGACGCTCATCAAAAAATAACAAAAACAACAACAAGAAATACATTGGGTGTTGACATGCTGAGTGGAATTGGCTCAATGCCAATGATGAATACTCCAAACGATTAAGATTTAGGGTCACTTAGTGACGACAATAGATGGAGTGCCTATAAGTATCAAGAGATTGAATTATTTTTATTGTTACATATCTTTTCAAGAAGCAAGCTATTATCTTCATTGGATCGAGATAGATAGATCCAAAGATAGATACATAGATAGTTTTAACTTATAATTTAGCTTCTACAGCATTTATTTTCATTTTGGTGTTTGAACATTTCAGTAATGTGTAATTTATAAGATGCTATATAATCTAACAGTTTTTTTAATTGACAAAACATATTGAAAATCCACACTAAGGGCTATAAGTTGATAGAAAATTAAATACATGTGGGTTTGTTTCATGTTAGTGAATGCACATTTCATGACAACATGATTTTTTAAAACAAATATCTGCAAGCGAATTACAGAGTACAATATATAGTATTCTGGAAAATAACAAAGTTTAGCTCCAAGTTTTTGGTGAAAAGCAATATGATATTCACAATTTCTACAAAATAGTAGCCTTTGGTCATTTTTATAAAGTTAATGAGGGACTGGACAATTTCTTAAAAATAGAGTGGAATAGTTGTCATTATTCGGATAGAAACTTAATGAAACTTGAAATTGTCTCATACATCCAGATGGATTAAAACACTTGCAGGTTTTGTAGGTACATCGGTCCATGATGCTGGTTGTCATAGAAACCATATGTAAGTAAGACATGCCCTCTGGCAACATAATATTTCTCTGAAAATGATGAATATTTATCCATGAATTTTTTGGAGTTCTCCAATAAATAGAAGCAACTCTTATATGATTTTATTACTCATAAAGTTCACAAGATATTTTATTTAAAGTAGCAACTGTAGATTCTGTCTCCTTCACTACTCAACATGACTTCCAGATGTACAGTATAATATAGAGAATTCCTGTTAACCATTTAGTGAAATATGGAATTATCTTCCATAACTTATTCTATGGATTTTCTTTTCACAAAAGAATATAATTTTTTTAAAAAAGCTAAATTTCCTACTTTTTATGCTTCATGATAACTCCTCATTTTTACTCGAAGCTATTTTCACAATTTCATTTCTAATAAGTCAATGACCACAGCGAGCATATTCTACAAAACATATAAACAAATGACTCATTTTCCCTAAATACTGCTTATAGCAAACATGATTTTTATCATTTTCTGTCCATTCATTAACAGTTTCAATAAATTAACTACGGATTGAGGCAAAGTTATTTCTTAGCACTACTTAACCCTCTTTACAAATTTAATTCCCCTTGATTGTTTTTGTTTTCCTGTTCAAATTTGTTAGGGCAGAAAGTTCTGGAAATATTTCAAATGTTTATTTTACAAATTGTCTAATGGTATGTCCAGAATTTTTAAAAGTACATGTCATGTGTAAAAGTGATTTTGTCTTATTTCCTATTATCAAAAAGTGTGGATGTTGTGTTCAAATTTCCACTACGTACATAGCATCTTTTCACCTTGAGCTTCCCTTCCTACCCTATCTGTTAACTAACCTCATTTAGGTCCTTGTTTTGGTTTCTTTGTTTTTATTTATGGACCTAGATTCTACGAAAGTCAGAAAGTTCATGATCTTTTTCCATCTAAACTAAATCTTCATTTCCTTAAGCTAATAATCATCTTCTGTACATTTTTTTCTAAAAATGACGTAGTTACTTTTTTTTCACTTTGGTTAAATAATTTCCCCTTCTGCATATAGAACTCACTGTCTTTATCCATTTTTCCATCAGCACTTCGGTTGATTCCAAAATTCAGATGTTGGAAAATTGATCCACCATAAACAAGAACACACAAGAACAATGATATCTCTATTTTATACTCACTTGCATAACTTTAGTAAGTATATATACAGTAGCAGTGTAATAGGATCTCATGATAGACTATTTTTTTTTATTTCAGGAAATTTTGTATTGATTTCTATGGTGACTTCACTACTTTACATCCTCACCAGTTGAGTATAAGTGTCCCTTTCTCTTCTTACTATCATGTTTATATAATAGATTCTAACTGGAAGAGGCTAGGATAAAATACCGGTTTTAGTTGCATTTCTCTCATGGACATCATTGTTCTTAACATTGCAAACTCAAGGATGCATCGCTGATTCCCCCTATACTTTTATTATTAAGTGCATCTTTAAAATTTATAAATTTATTAGGAGTATTTGATGCATAATGAATGGAAAACATCTCATGTAATATTTATGTCATGTGGACCGCTAATATTTAAAGACCAGTTAATTTTTTGTTGTAATTAAATCACTTGGAGTTTAAGTATTGTTTCCAGGTTTATTTTCCTGTTCTGCCTCAATGCCATTTATTCTTTTTTGATTTTCACATGGAGTACTTGGATCAATACCTAGGGACATAGGTGACATAGGTATGTGGTCAAATGCTCTTACCACTTGAATATTAACCCCAGACATTTGTTTGTATTTTGTTTTTAAGATAATGTCTCCACAACTGTGTCCAGGCTGGCCTTGTCTCCTCATCTTTAAGCTTTCTCCTCCAAATAGCTATGTTTACAACCATGTGTCACAAGGCCCAGGTCCCACTGTTTTTTGTAAGTCATTTATTTTTACTAATATTCTATGTAATTTAGCATTTTCAGCCCTCTTTTATTATTTCAGTAAAAGATTGAACTAACTCTGCTTTTAAGCTCTTTTGAGAAATTGTTAGGTATTTATCATGAACAAAAAAATGAGCCTATCTTCAAGAACATTTTACATTTCCCAAAAAGCAATGTTCAAGACACAGCTACATGAAGACAAATCTTCTCATTCTTAATTTATACAGTTTCATTTTCTTAAGATCATTTTAAAAATTGTCCCTGTATTATGCTTTAACAAGTGATTTTATAGCACAATCTTTTTTTTTTTTTGTGGAGATTCTGTAGATTCTCTGTTTCCTTCATGAAAATAAGGAGAAAAGACCTCATTTATTTATCATAATATTCTTCTCACATGGTCTTTAAAGTAAAAGCAAGGCATTGTTCATAATATGACTTTCTAGTTACTTTCTTTTATCCATTCCAAGTCATTAAAAGTAGGAAAATATAAAATAGTGGATTTGTACAGCCACATGAATCAAGTTTTCAAACCTAATATTCAAATAGTACTGTATGTAAGTCTAGCTGTTTTAATGAAGGGGGATGGGGTAACAAGTAGAACAAGAAATGTACTTACTGCCTTTCATGTGAATCTGTAATCTCTCTGTACCGCACTTTGACAATTAATAAAAAAGATTATTTTCAGTAAACATTGAAAGGTTGACAATACTTGTTTTGTAGATTTGTAAAAATCCAAGTTGATACAAATCAGGTGAAATTGCTTTACTAATGGTAAGATTTCTTTAAAAGAAAGAATTTATTTGACAAAATGTTAAGCAAGTTAGATGTAGTCCTGGAATGCTCTTATAAACTTCCAAATGACTCATGTTAACACTCTTAAAATAAAGCAAATTACCAGTAATTTTGGTTTCCTTTTGTTTGTCAATTTACACTTTTAATTGTTACCTATTTACTATTATAGTCCATCTACAAAAAAAGATCATAAAATGAAAAACAAGTATAACTGAACATCATTCAATATTTATATATTTTACATCCTTGCATTTTTATATTTTAGTGTTATGAAACATTCTAATTGAACAGCTAAACTTAGTTCATTTGCTAAGGTTATATTTTGAACATGAACAACTGTTAGAAAGGATCACATTAAGAATATTGTTATTTGTTATTTTCAGGAAACTAATATATGTGACTTGTAACTGAATTTTGTATATTTGGTGGAATGAATTAGTTCAGGAGAGAAAAACTAACCTGGATTACTAGGAAATGATCAGGCCAACTTTATATCAATGTGTACTCTTTATATTACCATTCATTTTCCATGTTCATGTATATCCTGGTTTGAGATTTTGGTATAAAATTAGCAAAAGTTGGGGGCGGGGGAGAAAACAAGTAGGAAGAAAGCAATTGAAAGATTCTTGCTGTTTCTTAGTAGCAGAAAGTTGAGAGTAGCAGAAAGCTACTCTAGCAGAAATAACTGAGTTTAATCACCAGTACCAAAATGAAAAAGTTACAATAAAGAGAAGTGATAAAAATTCTAGAAGCTTTTGTTTGCTTTATATGCATTGAAAATATATTTGAAATAAGCTATTTGTTCCCTAGAATTTTTTTTCTTTTCTCTTCACTATATATTGACAAATTCTTCAAATTTGTATTATATATGTTTTCTTGAATTTTCTCCATTTGAACAGTGAAATTATTGTTGAACAATTACATTATTACAAGTTTTCTTCAAATTTAATTGAAATTAATGTTTCTCAGAATCATTGACATTAAAAACTACAGAGCCTACTGCAGAATAAGTGAGCTATAAAATACATTTTTTCATTCTTTAACATGTATCTACAAATATAAATGTAAGTGAGAATTGTATTCTGGTTTATATAAAATATTATCTTGAACAATTATTTTAGCCACCCTTAACTATATCATAAAAACTTCTGGAAATCTTTCTGAACTCATTACATTGTTTTTGTAACTTCTGACCTGATTCATCATACATTTTTTTCCTACTATATATTTCAAGTTAATGCTTAGTAGCATGCTTATTTATCTCTTTCCTTTTTGATCTTCTGCCCTTGGATTCTCTGTAGGCTACTCAATTTAAATGTCTAAAACTTCTTCAACCTCTTGCTACTCCATATGTTCTTTCTTCTGCTGCTAATAATTCATAAAGTTTATTCAGCATCTTATAATTTGAATGTAGGACTTCACTGATACATCAATATTCCCTCTTTCATCACTTTTCTGAAATGAGTACATCACCATCTATCCACAAATCTGATATCTACAAGGTTACAACATTTGATATTTCTTATACAAATGTAGACAACACCCTGCCACTGAAAATTTATTGATTGAAAGGCCACCATCATTTATTATCAAAAATTAACCAACAATACTACATTTGAATGTGTTGCAAACTGTTATTTACTATGAAACCAGGGTTAATTTTCTCTACGCCTATAGTAACATCTGATAGCTCAGTAGCAAAACATTTCCCTAGTAAGTTCAACACCTTGGGATCAATCTCCAGTACCAGAAAAAACAAGAAGGCAAAATAGAAAAATAGAAAGTCTGTGGGGGGGGGGGGGGAGGGAGGAGAAAGGGCTCCAATGAAGTTTATTTTAACCTTTTATATCTAGTTGATTACTTTCCTCATAAGAATTATCATTCACAAATATCGGATGTCAATGGGCTATTCAATTCAGCAGAAAAGCTTTCATTGTATTATCCTTTTTGCATTAAAGATATTAAAATAGTCATAATCAAATAACTAAAACTACTTAGAACTATGTTTTGCTGCTTATCTAAATATGATCTACAGTATGAAGTGCTGTACTGAACATGGTTATGCTTGTAGCTGTAGTTTAATACTAAGCAAAATGAACTCCAGGGGCTGGGGATATGGCCTAGTGGCAAGAGTGCCTGCCTCGGATACACGAGGCCCTGGGTTCAATTCCCCAGCACCACACATACAGAAAACGGCCAGAAGTGGCGCTGTGGCTCAAGTGGCAGAGTGCTAGCCTTGAGCCAAAAGAAGCCAGGGACAGTGCTCAGGCCCTGAGTTCAAGCCCCAGGACTGGCCAAAAAAATAAATAAATAAATAAAATGAACTCCAAGTTATGGAAATATCAGTTGATCATTGTTGTTGTTATTTCTAACACACTATGTAAAAATAACTTCTTTTTTTTTCTTTTGTTTTTCTTCCCTATCATTAGCCCTCTTTGTCACTGTCTTCGAGTTGGTTCCCTAGATATTTCTCTGAATCACAGAAAGGAAGGCTGACATCAAAATGGTAAGACAAAGGGTATAAAGTGAACAAATGCAACAATTCATACAGGACAATATAGAGTAAACTAACTGTACAACTTGAGGAAGGGGGAATTAGGGACAAGGAAGGTGAGAGAAAAATGAGGGAGGAGATAACAAGTTTGACAAATGTACTCACTACCTTACATATGTAACTGTAAACCCTCTATATTTCACCTTAACAATAAAAATTAAAATAAAAAATATCATCTAAATATCTGAAACCATTCATAACCAGTAGATACTGGCATCGTGACTGCCCTGGCCCTTCCCTGGTATTACCTTATTGTCTTATTTATCTAAGTTGGTGCCATTAATCTCTGATTATAGTTAAAGCAAAAAATGGGAGAGAAGGATATGGCGAACCCATAATTCTGAAGCTATTAATTAGTAGATTTCCCATCTTTAACATACAGTATTATTAACTGTTACTGTCATCAGCAGAAGTAAGTACACTGAATTTCATGTAAATATACAAATGAAATTGAATGATAAAAACAAATGTTATAAAATATTCTGAAAGCATTAGAGTTTTCTCTTGTTAAAAAAATTTACATTTTCTACAACATTGTCAAAGTACTATTTATATTCATGGCCCATGCGTTTAGCTACAATCTTCCGGATAGAGTCTCCTTAAGATGTATATGAAAACCAGAAGAAAAATTAGGCACGGGAATTTAAAGCTGGATACTATAACCCATTTTTAATGACGTTAGACATATATCTGCTTTTATATAATGCTTAAAATGCAAATGTTGCAATTTATAAGCAAGTAAAATATCCATTCACTTTATTTTTTCTCTGTTACTGTAGTCACTTAGTTTGCAGTTTGTATTAGCACAAATATGAAAAAAATATGCTGAGCTTCCATAAAACTTATTCTTCATAGATGAGTAATACCAAAGGTTTGGAAGTAAATATCATTTTTTCTACTTCTTCTTTAATTTTCTATTCATTTTTACATGAGAAATGTATTGAAACTTTTCTATAAAATATTGTATGTCAAGTATTACAACTCTCATGCAATTCTTCTGTTAGGCTGAAATTTTCACATTTCAGTTTCTCATACAACCATAGTTAGTGTTTGTCATTTTCCAGTACTTATTTGATAATTTCTGTCTAGAAATAATTGTTCATAGCTATTTATGAGTATACTTTAATTACCAGTCACATAATATTATCTTTCTTTTATTTGAAGATGAACATATTAAGTTTGCATTAAGCCGTAAGTAAATAACTACAGAGGAACATAAATTTCATTAAATTTAATATGAAATTACCATAATATATTTTCTAAAACATGATGATATATATTCTGTCTATGAAATTTTACTTAAAATGATAGTTTATTCCATTCCCAAATTTACTGGATATTACAAAAAGGTATATCATTGAAGAAATTATGTATAAATTTTCTCTATTACAATCCTTCTGCTTACCCATTCTTAAACACATCGAAAGTGTGTAAAGTATTTGAAGCACAATAACTTGTTACAAAAACTAAGTCATAGGCACATGTGAAGATTATAATAAAATAAATTAAAATTATCTTAGTCTGAGGTGAGGGATAAGAATGAGAGATTGAGGTGGTGAAGTTGAGGATGCAATAGGAATCCTCATAGGCGTATATGAAAATATCATGCATCCCCTTTACACAATTAAGAAATTCTAACAAAATAAAAGCTAAATAAACTACAGAAATTTATATTCATTCAGAAGAAACTCACGTCTTGTTTCAAAATGCAATCATATACTTCATTGTAACTTGCTGTCCTTTGTTCTATATTTCACATTACATCTGGTAGCCAATATATTCATCATCCTAATTATCAGACCTTCTCTCTGAAACTAAATATTAAATGAGGCTATTGCTGAAAATTAACAGAAAACAAAGCCTTTGCCCAAAGTGTGACAAGTAATGTAACTTACAAAGATGTGTTAGTATAATAATGAGGCTTATAAAAATAAATGTAGCTATTTTAAATAACTACATAATACTACATAAAACTCTCAAATCTCCCAATACCATAAAACCCCCAATCAGTTTTAAAATATCTTTATCTTTATTGTTAGTAACAAGAAATCCTGATTATTGATTAAATTATTGATTATTGATTTAATTATTGATAAAATTAATTATTGATTAAATATTAGGTCAGAAATAATAAAAAGCATTTTACATAATTGTATTAATTTTATGGAGTATTAATTTTATGGAGCAATAATAAGCCATTGTGATTGTTATTATTTTATAGATCAGGAAACTCAGGCTTAAATATGGTAAGCATAGTAAGTAATGCTTTCTACTAGGTACAAGACTGAGATCCAAACCTAGGTATTTGGACATCAAAACAGAGCTTATTTTACATGTTAATTCCTGGATTCAATTAGGAAGAATAGCACAACTGAGAGCCAGAAACTAGTGTTAATTATTATTAAATAAATCCATACTTTAATGGCTGAGACAACGTAAAACAAACAAGACCAAAAACCCATAGAATGCAATCTTTCAATACAAAGTAAGGGCAATACATTTTATAGCAGCTTCCTAAGTATTTATACTCTGGATAAGTTGATGTTAAGGGAAAAGTTAAATCAAACTTTGGAAAAACAAAATCATTGAAGAGCTTACCATACATATTTTATGTTAAGAAAATAAAAGCAAAAATTATAGATCAAAGGTCAGTGGACAAGAAGAAACTTGTTTGTGTAATTCAACAGGATCAAGAAAATAATGATACTCAAAGAAAACCTTAAAATGATGAAAAAATAAATACTGTACATCATTATTCTTAAACCCAATTTGCTGTAGTTATATTACCATTAACTCTGAAATTAGCAGGGTCAAGCTGGGAGTGAATTTTTGAAGAGAGTGATTCATGTGACACCTATGATTTCGTTTTACTTTTCTCTCTCTTCTAGCTTCATAAGCCATCAACTCAAATGAAATTTTACATTTGTCTCAGCCGTACTGTTTAAGACAACTCTAAACATTATCTCATAGTCTTCTAGGCCTTTCCTAGTATATTTAAAAATAGAAACTTTAATAACCATTCTAAAATGTAATGTGCCAAATAATGTTTACATCTTGATAAATATAGAACACAAAATAATTCCAAGCATTTGTCCACTTTGTAGTAATTTATCTGAGTAAGTAAAGAAATGTAAAATGGAAGTCTGCTTATAGTAACAAATACTTTAATTCCCCTCTGAAAGAATCTCAGTTTTTCTTCTTTTTTTTTTCTACAAGAGAGGGCAGGAGGAGAATCATGTTTTATCTATACTCTGTGATTTTTGTGTTTGTAAAAATCTTTAAAGATAGAAGACATTGATCTGCTTCTATCTTTGAAACTAAAGAATATCCCTTTTATCTGATCAATTGCACTAAGGATAAAAATGTAATAAGACATTCACCAGCTCTGACTCTAAATAATACATGAATATAAAACCATTAAAAGTTTTATGTAATTTGCAAATGTATAGCCTCCAGCACTACTAATATAAATTAAAAGCTTGAAAAGAAGTATTGGATATTTTTCTCACTGTAACCAAAATATCTGCAAATCACAGAAGAAAGAAATTATTCTGATACATCCATTCAAAAGTGATAAGAATGTCTTTGTTTACAATAGCCAAAATATAGAATCAATCCAGATGTCCCTCAGTGGATGAACAGATAAAAAAATGTGGCATATACAAACTATGGAATTCTATACTTCCATCAGAAAGAATGGCATTGCCCTATTCTTAAGGAAATGAAAAGACTTGCAAAAATATATATTAAGGTAAGGAAGCCAGACTCAAATAAACATAGATTGCATGGTTTTGCTCATTTGTGTACAGTGTGCGTAAAATCTTCAAGTAAACAAAATGGATGGTAAAAGACAAAAAAAAATTACATACAGACATGATAAATTATACAGAATTCTAGATACTTACACAGTGGAAATCAAAGAGGATATTCTTAGGAGAGGATCACAAAGGCTCAATAGCTTTGTGAACATGCTCATATGAAATGATGTTTACCAAATTGAACTCCAAGAAATGGAAACAAGAGGTTTTGTTTGTTTCTTTTGTTTTTGGTAGGGCTATTTTTGTTCATTTCCTTGTCACTTTTCTTTCTGTACCTTTTGTCTTGTTTGTAAGATTATCTTTTTGCAGGGGGGGAAAGAAAAAGTACGAGAATGTTGGAGAAAAGGGTGAAGAAATGCAGTGGTGATACTCACTGCACACTGTTAAAATGAACTATACAACTTGTGGGGAATAGAGGTCAAGAAGGAAAAAACACTGGGGGAAAAATCAAGGGAAGAGGTAACATTGTTCAAAAAGAAATGTACTAGTTACCTTACCTATGTGGCAGTAACTCCTCTACATCAACTTTACAATTAAAATAACTAAAATAATATTGAAAAAAGAACTTTTGCAAAATTTATCAACCCATCTTTTTTCAGAAAATTACCTGAAAATACTGGTAAAACCTTTGCTTATTACATTTTGAATGAGTAATTCAGATAGAATAGTCTTCAAAGCATGTTTTCTAGCTGGGGCTAGTTGTTCATGCCTGTATGAAGATTGCAGTTCAAAGCCAGCCAGGGAGTAAAGTACGTAAGATTCTTACCTCCAGCTAAACACCAAAAAACCAAAGCTCAAAGTTGTAGCTCAAAGTTGTATGGCTAGCCTTGAGCAAAAACTGCTCAGGGATATCACCAAGCCTCACTACCAATAAATAAATAAATAAATAAATCTATGTATATGTATGTATATGCATATATATGTATATACACAAGATGACATGTATGCCACACGACACTGATACTTCATTTCTAAAATATGATAATCTGTGACTTCCCACCAAGTAGAAAACCATGCCTAGAATCTTAAAACAGATATACATTATTTGATTCTAGGCCTTCTGTCCTATTATTTATTTAAAATTTTTTGAAGAAACTGTAAGGAAATTCTATACCAAGATTTTCATATAAATATATAGGAATATATGCACCAAATATAAATGATGACATGTACATAATTTTTTAAAAACAATGTTTTATATACTTTCATTGACATGAATGTATTTATAGAATAAAGTAAACAAAAAAACTAATTAATGAACTGCATTTTAATTAGATTCTAAATTCATTAATATTAGAATATTGTAATAAAATTAAGATGTTTGTATCAAAGGAGTTGTAGGCATTTTTATTTATGCAGTGTAATATTTTATGTTTGTTAAGTTTATTATTTGTGCCTAGTGTTATTGTTTTTATTTTTATTAAGGTTACAAAAACACTTATTTACATAAGTATAAGTAATCACAAATTTTAGCAACATGAGCAGAATAGAAATAGTGGTTCATAAGTATAAATAAGTATATACATAAACTAATTAGACATAATCTGAAAATATTGTTTTATAATTATCATATAGTTACTGCATCAAAAAGATTTAATGATGAATTCTTTTGTATACTTAATGCCATAAGTATTTCTGGTAAATACATTTGTTAAAAAGTAAAGATATTATTAACAATGAAGGAAACTATAGGGTCTGTATTTCTTTGGGTCTGGCTCACTTCACTTAGTATGATTTTTTCCAAGTCTTTCCATTTCCTTATGAATGGGGCAATGTCATTATTTCTGATAGAAGCATAGGGTTCCATTGTGTATATGTACCACATTTTTGTGATCCAATCATCTACCAAGGAGCAGGTGAGTTGGTTTCACATTTTAGCAATGGTAAATTGTGCTATGATGAACATGGATGTGCATTGCTAATAATTAGTATATGTCTAGGATAGTCCTAGCTCCATAGCTATGTACATATGGACACATAAGATGAGGCTAAGCAAAATGAAGTCCAAGTTATGGACTTGGGTTATAGTTGGGTTAGTATTGTTGTTGTTATGTTCAAAGTACCATGTGAAATTATGCCATTTTAAAAATATTTCTTCCCCATGGTTTTGCCCCTGATGCCACTGTAACTTACTGTGGTACCCTACGTAATATATATATATATATGTATATATATATATATGTATGTGTGTGTATATATATATACATGTATATATGTATATACATATATATACATATATATGTATATATATATATATATATATATGTTTCCTGGAACTAGGGAAGGGAAGGGAAGAGGAACACCAAAATGGAAAGACAAAAGGTAAATGACAAACCAATGTAACAGCAATACCTACAAGACAACTGTCATCCAACTGTACAAGTGAGGGGAGAAAAATGGGGAGGAAGGAAGATGGGAGAAAAATAGGTAGGAGTTTACAAATTTGATAAGAAAAGTACTCACTGCCCTATGTACAAAACTGTAACCCCTCTGTACATCAATTTGACAATAAATATACATTTGTTTAAAAAAGTAAAGGTATTATAGTGCTTTTATGGATATGGTTTCATTCTGAACAGTGACAAATATAACTTAATTCAGTATTTCATAATACTTATATAGAAAATACCTTCATAGCCCTAAAATGTACAGAAAACAGACAGAAAGTTTTAGTATAATTAATGCAAGCATGAAGAACACAAAACATAAAACAAGGTGAACCACTTCAGAAAAATTATATTGCCTCACATCAAAGTCTCCCTCCTATAATCCCATCTACACAGGAGGATGAAATCTGAAGATCACACATAGTTCAAACCCTAAGTCTGTAAGATCTCCAATTAACCATATTAAAAAATGCTCAAAGAGGTGCTGTGGCTCAAGTCATAGAAAAAGGTAAAAGATAACTCACATACAGGGAGTTCAAGCCACAATACTAGCACACACACACACACACACACACACACACACACACACACACACACAGAGATAATAAATACATTATTAAGAGTAATACAGGTTTATCTATTTTCAACTGAAATTATATCTGTTTATTCATGAATAAGTTTTATTTTCCTTACAAACTAATGACAAATTGTTCAAGATGACTCATATGTGGGCCATATAACTATACACTCATTAATGTCTGAATACTAAGATAACGCATTCAAACGAAAAATATTCAGTTATTTTGAACATATGGATGTATAATATTGCTTTCAAGTCACGATGACCATTGCTTTGGCCTTCGTATTCTCCATTTACTTTAGAAAGAGAACTAAAAGAATACATTTTCTTTTGCACTCTTTAGGTAGGATCTGTCCATTTGTGTGTCCTGTCTGGCAATTAGGTCTACTACTCTTGTAATAGATTAGTGTCATTTTGTATTTTTTTCTGACAGCACAATAAGTTATAAAACAATAATGTAGCTAATTTATAAAGTTTCTTAAAACACTCCAAACCCATATGTTTATAAATTTTGATTTTTTAAAGACAACTTATGACTCTTTAAATTTGACACATAGTTTGCCTACAAAGTCAGTAGAAGCCAGAGACATCTCAGCTTTCTTATATGAAAGAGTTGCTGCTGATTCCAAATAAGCACTGGCTGGTTCTAGTTTTGAGAGTGGAGTGGTAACTTTTTTATGATCATGAGTATGGAGTTCTCTGTCCTCCTGAAGTCTCACATACCAACATCAGATGCTTTATTTTGAGCTTTATTTGAAATTATCATTCAAACATGTGAGACTCTGAGAATCTTAAGAATGTTGACATCTTTATGTATTAATTTTAGCACAAAGAAATGGCACAGATATAGCATGCAGGCCCGCACATAAACTAAATGGATAGTAATTATTTATTGTGATAAATACTTTGTTACGATAATTCAACAGTTTTTCCTATGTTCTCATATCCAACTATTTTGTATTCAGGATGGATATTACAAGACTAAGTTTGTTTACTATTCTAAAAAGTATTTCTCTGTTTATGAAAACGTTTTTCATAGTGGAGCAGCTAAGAGATGAAAGAAGAGAAACTGAGGGATGACAGAATATTGTCAAGTATTATAGAACTGAATGCAATCAGTTGGTTCTATAATGTGTTGTCCCTTTTCTCCTTCTCAACCTTTTCCTCACTTAATTCTTCCCTCACTTAATTCTTCCCTCACTTTCTCCCCTGTTACTCTTGTCATTCGGACTATTCTTTTCTTTTGCTTTATCACATGAGTGCAGTAAAGTGACCCCTGTGTACCAATCTAGTTTGGGGAATTGATGATGAGAATGGACATTAAAAAATAAGAATTTATGCAATCAAGAAGGTAAATGCTGTGTATCTCATGAGGGAGTTGTCACATACAAAAGAGCTCTCCTGGGGATTCACAGACAGTGTGTCCTTATTTGGTCCTTGACTGTTCTGAATAGATCAGCATTGTTTTTAGGGACTTAACTGGCAATGCCAGCGTCCATGGTTGACCCAGAAGCTTCCAGTGTTGTGCACCATTGTACTGTTAATTATGTATCTTCTCACAATTCTGAGATATTATTGCAAGGAGAGAAAGGAGGCAGAAATCATCCTATCTCATATATTTCCAAGAAGGGAGTAAATTTACTGCTTACTAAATATTAAGTTTAACAACAATTTGACAACAATTTGAATTGTCATTTTGCAAATAATTTGGTACCTTCAGGAAAATTTCGCTACAACTTAAGCAAGAAATATAGCACAGTTCAAATATAAACCTTCTGACTCATTTTCTGCACATTAACATTACATATTACAAGATTATGGATAATAATATATCCGGTGCCTGTGGCTTAAGCCTGTGATTCTATCTACTCAGGAGGCAAAGAAAATTCCAGGATTGAAATTCAAAGCCAGCTGGGGCAGGACAGTTTGGGAGACTCTTATCTGCCAAAAGTAAAAACAGTGCTATGGCTCAATTGCTAGTGCTTTAACCTTGAGCAAAAAATAAATAAACAAATAAATGATTAAACCTCAGAGATACAAGTAGGCCCTGGTTTCATACTCCAGGACCAACACCAAATATGTATATGTATGTATGAAAATATGTGGTATGTTATCTACCCATAAGTATGTATACATACATATATATGCATATGTGTATATAACATATATATGTTATATACGTATATAACAGTTCGCATATATATGACTATGATAGAATATTCTAACAAACAAATGTGAATAAATATTATAAGGAAATAACCGCTGCTTATTATTCAGATAGCTAAGACATAATTATTTTTGGATGATTATCTTTGGAGAGTTGTTTTTAAAACAAAATTGAAGAGGTGTGAAGATGCTCAAGTGATGATCCAGAACAAAATACATGTACACATAAACAGCTTTGTTAAATGGCAAAAATTCAATACATAGCATAAAATTAAGATCAGTAAGAGAAGGGAAGGGAGAGAATGTTGACAAAGGGACCTTGATCAAGATGCACTGTCTACAAATTTCTCCGGTTAATTAATGGTGACTCATTTGTACAGCAAATTCAAGAAAAGAGGAATATTAAAAGAAGCAAAACAATTATTGTATTTAGCATTTTATACTGATGTTTAAAAATGAAGTTAAATTTTCAGCTAATCCCCCCAAAAAAAACACAGATGTTGTTTTATAATTCAATTTCAATGTGGCTATTACTTATTTTAAGAAATAAATGTGATTATTTTATTTACATGAGATTGAAGATATAAAAAATACCATCTCTGTTCTACATGAAGTTTATTTAACTGTGAATAAAATTATGTAAATTGTTCAAAGAGGATAGATGATTATGGGCTTTTTAAAGTTAGTGACATGAAATTCATTTAAAATATGTATTTTAATGTACATTACTCATCAACACTTGTTGTAATAGAAAAATATGCCTACCTTATCTCTATTTCTGTCTTACAATGCTATATCCATCTAAAATTAATACTTTGAAAACAAAAGCTAAATATCTTTGTATTTATAGAACCTATAAGTAGTAGTAGATGTTAAAGAAGGCCATGAAAGTTGAGCTACCATTTAATAGATTTGGTGTGCTTTGAAGAAAATAAAGCACTAGCTGTATCTGTAGTTAGAGAAACAGAGGTCAGCCATCTCCAAGCCAAAGAAACATAGCCACCTTAGGAAAAATCACACACTAGCACTGTGATCTTTAATTGTGGCTATTAAGCCATTCAATTTTCTGGGGGTAGTTTTTCATGGCAAACTTAGAAGATCAATACAAATGCCAAATATTTCCATGACATCAAGAAATAGTTATTCTAATCCATAGCATTTGTAAGCTGTTACACAGTGATGCTCCATTTCCTTCACACCCCACCCTGGACACCAACAATCTGTTTTCAATCTCTAAGATCTTATCCATTCTGCATATTTCATACAATATGGAATATTGTATGTAACCTTCAGTGTTTGGACTATTTCACTTATGATCATATTTTTGCAGTTAAGCTATATTTTCAGAAATATTTGTAATTTCCATGGATAGAATTGTGTCCTCCAAAACTATATGCTAAAGCTTCAACTCTAGTACCACAGAAAGTGCCCTTACTTTAAAATTACATCTTACAGATATTAGTAGTTAAGCTAAGGTTATACATGGAGATAGTAAATAGTTAATAAATATAAATGGCATCCATATTAGAAAATTATATGAACTCACAGGAAAATAACACCACATATCAACAGAGAAGTGGATAGAGTTTTTGCAATTGCATGCTATGTGGCCATAAGAATTTTTAGGAAATTTTGAATCCAAGGGCTAAGGACGAAACAGACTCATCTCCAAAGAAGTTAAGTAGGAGTATTGCTGGGGGGATATTTATACAGAGGAGTTACAGTTATTTAAGTCAGATAACCAGAACTTTACTTTATGAACGTCTCCCTTCCTTCACTCTCTTATGTTTTTTTTTAGTCAACATTTTTGACAATTGTAGACTTGCACAAAGATTTTTATATCTATCAGGAATCACTTAACTTAGTTTGAAAGTTATTTTGAATTTTGGAAATTCATGTTAATTTTTTGTGACCTTTCCATTTTCTTGATAAAAAAAATGGATCTTAGAAATTTGATAGGAATCCTATTAAACTTGTGGATTCTTTTCATTGATGTTGCCAAAAATTTTATCAATATGAGATATTCCAATGAATGAAAAATAAATGTCTTCTTATTGTTTTATAATGTCCTTCATTTCTTGTCAGTATAGAAATTTTTTATCTCACTGTATGAACTTATTTTTATATTCCTGCATTTTGGGAAATAGTATTGGAAATAAATTTTTCCTTCATTTTCCTTCTGGATTATTAATTGCTAGTGTACAAAAATTTAAAAAAAATCTGATTTTATTTCTTAAATCATTGCTACTTTTGTTATAACTATTATTAAAATTTGCATCAATGGGATTTTAGTTATTTTCAATATTGTTTACTTTTTTTAATCATTCCAGCTAAATGCCAGTTGTACTGATATCAAATAGTTGCAGGTCATGTTTTCCTTCCTTGGGGCTTGTTTTCTATTTTTTTTCTGCTGCCACTTGATAATTAACTTTTCTTTAAAAATTGATATGTTATATGTGAGTCTTCATTTTTTTCTATTAGGTCTATTCCTTTAATGTAATCAGCATTGTTTTTGGCAAGTGTTTTTTTTTTTTTTCCTGAATTGAGATTGGGAGAATAATCCAAAGGTAAAATGAGAGAGAGAGAGAGAGAGAGAGAGAGAGAGAGAGAGAGAGAGAGAGAGAGAGAGTATGGAGGAAAGGAAGGAAGAAAGGAAGGAAGGAAGGAAGGAAGGAAGGAAGGAAGGAAGGAAGGAAGGAAATATTTTTAAAGACTGACTCACAGAAAGGGCCTGGATAATTTAGGCAATTTGCAATGGCCTGAACTTCCACTTCACTTTAAAAATATATATATTGTAAAGGTCATGTGCACAGGCATTACAGTTACATAATTTAATGTGTACATTTCTTTTTGAACAGTTTAACCCCTCCTTTATTTTCTCTCAGTTCCCTTCCACACACTGCCCCTCCCCTCTCAAATTCTTAGGTTTATTTCCAATCTAGTGTCTAGTGAGTATTGTTATTGCATTGGTTCATCCTAACTCCCACATTTCTGTGATTTCACTTTCCCTTCCCAAATCAGATAAGCTTATATGCAGGACAAAGTGTACTAAAACTAAAAACAGTGAAAAAAGGGAATAAACCAAAGGGGAAAAAGAAAATAACAGTAAACAGTAAAAGAAAAGACTTGGAAAAATATACTAACCACGTTACCATGGTTATATGTAGCCTGCATGATTTCCCTCATTTGTGAATAACTAGAATAAGTCTAGGGCATGCTTAGCAGAAGATCACAATGGCTCAATAGCGATGAAGATATCACCATATAAAATGATGCTTATTGAAATGAACTCCACTTCAGTTTTATTGAGCCTAAAGTCAGCAAGATGTGAAACACTAGCATTATCTGCATTTTTTTTTCTCACTACTCAGCTCATATTGTTTCCCTTACTAAATGCTTCAAGGAATGTTTAACGTTGTTTGTCTTGGTTGTGTTTTTGATTGAATAAGGCAAAGGAAAAGAACACCTTACTGTCAGGCATCCAGGAAATGTTCAGGAAAATGACAACAAATAGAGTTGAGAAAGCCTGCTTTCTTCCATGTGAAATCAGGAGTCAGAACCCACACTCGGGATGCGGACTGTGATGTTTAAACTTGTCTTTTCCTTCACAGGTTGTTTCTTTGTTAGCTATAAACTTTGCCTGACTTTTTTTCCCTGACATTGAAGATCCTCAAGGTTTCCTTTATTGTTTAATGTTTGTGTGTCCTGGAAATACCTAGTCTGAAGTTTTGCTTATTTAAAAATGATTTTAAATGGGCTTCTTTATAGAAAGATAATTGATATAAAGATCTGTTCTTCAAAATTTTCTATCAGTAGGAGTGTGTGTGTGTGTGTGTGTGTGTGTGTGTGTGTGTGTGTGTGTGTGTGTGTGTCCTGGGGCTTGAACTCAGGGTCTCAGCATTGTCCCTGGCTTTTTTTTGCTCAAGGCTAACACTCTGCCACTTGAGCCACAGCACCACTTCTGGCTTTTTCTATATATGTGGTGATGAGGAATTGAGCCTAGGCCTGCATTTACACCAGGCAAGCGCTCTACCACTAGGCCATATTCCCAGACCCAGTAGGAACATTTTAAAGGCAAGACTTAGGCATGTACACATGGCTTACATCTTACACAATCCTAGCCACACTCAAGAGACTCTATTCTGAAGGATTTCAGTCTGCAGCCTACAGAGAGGAGAAAAGCCTCTGGTACTCTATCTTCAAATAGCAAGCACAAATCTAGACTGAAAGTTTGCATCAAGTGGGTAGAGCGTCATCTCAGAACAGGAAAGCCAGCACAGTGAGCACAAAGCTCAGAGTTCGAGTCCCAGTACCAAAGAAAATAAGAAAATGGTGAGACTTGTTTAGTTTTTAACTTTTCAAAAAGGAAAAAAAATCAAAAGGTACCATGACAACCATATCATCATAGTACTGTTGGATATTTCTACTTCACCAAGATCTTGAAAGATTCTTAATATACCTTATTTGCATTAATTATTATGCTGAGCATTCCTTTTGCCAATTTCAAATAAAAATATGTAAATATGAAATGCCTGTGGCTTGATTAATGGGAAAATGTAGAGATGGAATCAACATTCTAATATTCAAAGTTTTCTAAACAAAAAATCCCTGAACTCTGATGTTAGGGGTGAGAAGCCAGTTACATTCTTTCTAGCATTAGCAGTCTTCCTGTGAGGTATAACTAAAAATGTAATGCCTCCTGGGAGTATTTTCCACTTCTAATATTTTTCACTTCAGTTTGCACTAAAACAATTATTACAAATAATGATATTCACCCTAAAGGTCTCTCTCTTCTATCTTTAGGTGTGTACATATGAAATTAAGTACAGTTGCACAAAGCCATACATATATCCACACATGCATTCAATATCCACATACTTATTTGCATGCATGTCTAGGTATATATTAGGTTCACATTTACAAATAGTAAAATTAAATGGAGATTTTATAGAGATTAAATTATAAGCAATAATCCTGTCTTTTCTCTCAATACCACTGTTCATTTTGATGGAACTGTAATGAGTCTTTCAATAACTTCAGTTTTAAAATATTGCCATAATAGCTATATACTATAGAAAATAAGAATATAAACGTTTAATTATAATAACCTTGTTAAAACTACTTTGTGAGAAACTGAAAATAGAGGAACAAGTGAAATGCAGCCTGCTATGTGTCTCTTATGTTATAAAACTTGTAAGAGTTTTCAAAATAGCATTCTGTGAAGAACTTGATAAGGTAGCATTAACTGAAACGTGACTGAAATTTATTAATGCTAATTCAATATTTGAAATGTCTTAAAAAGGCAGAAAAAAGCAGTTTTACACCAAATGTTTAATTAAATGGCTATATTTAATCTGATTTAAATATTATATAATACATATTTGCATCAAAACTTGTAACAATTCATTGTAATACACTTTATATATATACTTAATATAAATAAAAATTATATACATTTTACCATTCCTAAAATATAACTGTAGGTCATTTATTACTCTTCATTGATATCCATTTTGTATACATTAAAATACAACATGCAGGTCTTTACATAATGAATGTTTTCAAAGATATTGTGTGGTGAATAATTTCTTTCAGTTTGTGTTTTACCTAATAATTTTACTTCCTTAATAATTATCTGAAATTTTGATATTATGGAGGCCTAATTAATTCATATTTTAATTATTTGCTGTTAATATATAGAGTATATAGCAATTTATATTTTGTTACTCTTTTTATTTGGCTTTGGCATAAAAGTGTGATATATTTTTATTTCTCTTTCTCAATTTAGAATAGCAATGAATAATTAAAACTGCATCTTCTCTGTAAATATTGAAAATCAGTAATCTTTTATCAAAAGATTCTACTACTTGCTATTCATAATTTCATATAGTGATTCTACATCCATAAATGATAGTGAGTCACCCTTTCAAGAGATCACAGAATTTTAGTTCATTGGTTTTGATCTTTTTTATATTTAATTTTATGTAAAGAGGGGTTCCAGTTATATATATATATATATATATATATATATATGGTTCCAGTTATATATTTATATATATATATATATATATATATATATATATATATGGTAGTAAGTATATTTCTTGGCAAACTTGTTTGGTCTTTCTATTTTTGTACAAAAGATGATTCCTGTTTTACACTCTTTCGCCCTGTCCAGTATCATTTGTAACATACACTAGATTTTTTTTCCCAGTTCATTTATGTCACATTCCAGCACTTCCTTGTTAAATATACTTTCCTTTTTATTGCTGATGTCCCATTTACTCATTATGCACTTCAGATGGGAAGGTCTAGAAGGTACTTGTAATAGATTTTTACGACACTAGTTTGCTAATTCAAGTAACTATTTTATCACACTCGAATTCTAATTTTCTCAACTATTAAGCTATCCCCATGTTTTATTTCTGTCCCTTTGATTTTTCTTTTGTCAAATAGCAATAATGGTAGATAATATATATTCTAGACTAAGTTTGTTTTTCTTTAAAAAATAACTTTTTGAAATACATTCTTCCCTTAATGGAAATTGTTAGAGTAATTGTCTTATTCAGGGAGATGCATTATTTTCTGAAAAGAGGGTTAATCTTATCCCCTGTATTACAGTGAAGTTCTAATATTAAGGCTACTATGATTTATTAGAGTCACTGAGTGTACAGAGAAACCTCACCATTGTATCTTGTATCTTAAATCAGTATAACTTCCTTTGGGGGTGCAGGAGGAGATTGAATGTTGGGCTTGATCTCAGAGCCTGCTGACCTTCTTTGTACTCAAGGCTAGTGATTTACCACTTGACCCACAGCACCCTTTACAGTTTTTGAGTGGTTAATTCGAGGTAAAGGTCCCACTGAGACTTTCCTGCCCAGGCTGTCTTCAAACTGCAATCCTCATATCTCAGTCCTCTGAATAGCTAGTATTACCAGCTCTCAGCACTACTCTTTATTCTTAAGTCTTGGCTTCTCAGTAATTGTCTTCTGTTAAAACCTTGAATAGTCCTATCAGAAATGGAATAGAATACTGTGTCAAAGACTTGGGGAATTTTCACACAGATAACTGAACTCTCCTTCAGTTGAACAGTTTTTTCTTGTCTCTTAATCCAATGGGTTCACGGGTCTCCAAGTCAAATTCCATATACTCTTTGTAGAAGTGCAGTTATAATTCTTATACTTTAAAGATTGAGTACCACATAGAGAATTGATTATTGCTATATCTAAAATTTATCTTCAGATTTAAGGATCTTTAATGTAATTTTATAACAAAATTTCTGAACTATGAAATCTTTAGTTTGACTGAATCATCTTATTGGCCTGACAAATTTCACTGATGTGTACATATCAAACATAGTTGGTCTATTTGTCAGGGTTCTCCAAATCAACACAAGATGGTATTACATAAATACATTAATAGTCTCATCTGGATGCTCTACAAAATATGTATATGGTGATATACTCAGAAAGCTAAATATATATGAATATATTTATATATGCATATATACACTTACACATATGTGTGATAGTGTACTACAATATACATATAATATATACATTGAATATATTATTAGATACCATATAATATAATCATAATATTTTACATATGAGGAAAGTGGAGTTTTTTTTAAATGCCCTACATTGGAGTGAAAATATAACTCACAGCTCGAGTGTTTGCCTAATATTTATGAAATTTAGGGTTGTATTCCAACCATTGGGGAGAAAATTACTCTTAGAAAATTGTCAAATATACAAAACACAGGGTAAATAGGAAGATTGAAGACTCAGAGAAGATGTCTTTTTGCTGCTCAATTCCAAAACTATTACAGAGACAGAATTCCTCGTTCTTTGTGGTACCTTAGTCTGATTTATCTAAGGAGTTTAAACTGATTGAAGGAGATACAACCATTTTCTAGAGGGTCATTTGCTTCACTCAAATGCTACTCATTTGCATGGTATTCTCATTTGCAAAGTAACTACCCAAGAATATGCACATGTTTGACTAAACAGATGGATATTATCCCACCTAATCAAGATGACACAAACATTTAACAATCATAGATTCTGACATTACTGAATTGTATGTTCACAGATGATCAAAATGAAGAGACACATAGGTAGAGCTGTGCCTTCACCCAATCCCTTTGCCTTCTGGGATTCTTCTCTTTCTTATTCTCATTTTGCTTTGTGATGTGGGGTGTGTGTGTGTGTGTGTGTGTGTGTGTGTGTGTGTGTGTGTGTGTGTGTTCTATGAGCCAAGCACACTTATATACATATTTCAGGTTGTAAAGGTGGCTTGGCGGTAGAGTGCTTGCCTAGCATGCATAGAGCCCTGAGTTCAATTTCTCAGCACCACATAAACAGAAAAAGTCGGAAGTGGTGGTGTGGCTCAAGTGGTAGAGTGCTAACCTTGAGCAAAAGAAGCCAGGGACAGTGCTCAGGCCCTGAGTCCTGAGGCCCAGAACTGGCAAAAAAAAAGAATTCATATTTCACTCAATGCTTGTTCTATGATAGTTCTTACATTTAGCCTGCAGAGAAGAATAAGTAAACGCATATGGAAATCCTTTTCAGCCTCCTATAGCTGGATCTCATCACTAAATACATTTTTAGGGAATACAAAATGGATAATATACTATAGAAATCCTGATTTGAATACAAATAACTTTTAATATTTTTGTCATGTGAAGTTTCTCAAAACTATTATTTCATGTATGGCTCGCCAGAAAGGAAATTCGCCACATGGTTTAGGCAGAAAGGAGTTTGTGTGGAGAGCCAACTGCCAGCCTGCCAAGAGGGAAAGGAGAAAAAGAGGGCAAGGACTCGTGTTGAGCCAGATTATAAGGGAAAGGCAGGAGGCAGGACCATAATAGATGTGGAAGTGATCTCAGAGCCTAGGGAATCCCTCATGTTCTGAGGCGGACATGACCAGGGTGGTACAGGAAGTGACCTACCTCAGAATCTGGGGTCCTTTTCTGACTAAGTCAGGAGATTCTTTCTCTCAAGAATGACCTAAAAAGGAATTCCAAAGATAAGGAAGCAAAAGACTTCTTCATAATTAGTCTTAGAGAATTTAAAGGACCCTGTGAATTGGTACCTTGGGTCCTTCTTTCTTTGTCATGTCACTTTGTTATTTATTTCGAACACCCATAGAGACCATGTGCTGTTGGTCTCTGTTCTAGGCTTGTCTCGCTCAACATGATTTGTTCTAGACCTGCCCATTTCCCTGTGAATGTCATTATATTTTTTCTTATTTTTTGTCAAAGTGATGTACAGAGTGGTTACAGTTTCATACATTAGGCCTTGGGTACATTTCTTGTACCTCCTCCCTCATTCCCCCCAGGATACCAAAATCAAATACAATGGCAACAGGGGTGAAACCATATGGAAGATTAAAAAAAAAAGAAATATTTTTTACATAGTACAATAAAAATAACATTATCTCACGGACTTTCAACCAAGATTCTTATTTTTTCATATTTTGAGTAGCTAGGATTGTAAAAGTGAGACAATTCTATTAGATTAATAATGGTGCTTCAGTAGTATACAATTTTATATTTATGGAATTTATACCAAATATACAAATATATTTTTGGATTATAGTTTTGTCTTACATATTCATCTTTATATTTCCATTCATTTTGTGGGTATGAGTAATAGGGACTGATATCAGCATACTTTTGGCTCATTTTTACTTTCTGCTATTTTCAAATTACCTCACTTATGAGACATATGGTCTCTGCACATATTAACTGGTAGACATGATAGCTTAGATATGGCATTTTATAATGAGCAACATATTGTATCATCTTTCTCTAAAGGTGTTTTAGATTTTAGCGTTTATGACTTGAAGTAAGAAGACCTAAATAAATAATCAGGCACAAATACATATCTTTCATAATTCCCTCTATTATATCAACAAAAAAACCTTGACAAGTTAGTTTTAAACAGCATACATACAAGCAGACTTGGCTTGAAAAATAGGTGCACATTGAAACACATCTGGCTACTTCTCTGTAGTTGACCACACTGTCATTTCTTTGGAAATACATATGGATTTAAAAAACTCAACAATAAAAGAATTCTCATACAAATGCTTTGTATTTTAACTAACAGTGGAATCCCTTGATATATATGTAATGTCCTCTCTGTGTGTTAACTAAACAGCCTAAAATTAGCCTTTCACAAACCTGAAACAAAAATGAAGGATCACTGTGAGCCATGATCTGGGAGTATAGATTACACTTGAAGAATTTGGTGGAGGGGCTGCTGTAATCTACAGGCTGAGTACAAAGGAATTACCATTCTATGGACATAGTAGCCAGCTTTTACCAATTTCAGATGGAGACTCTCAGGAAGGGGGCACTTATCTGCAGACACCAAGTTACAAAACTTAAAAGGAAATGGGCCCAGGTAAAACTTATTTCTGAATCTGTTTTGTTGTTGTTGTTGTTGTTGTGTGTATGTTTGTGAAGAAGTAATCAGGGAGTTGAAGGTCAAAGAAACCTGCATTTTGGGGCATTATACATTGCCAGGGATGTTGACCTGAGACTTGGAGGAAAAAATGGAATATATATTATAAAATCTGTTTTACTAAAATAAACTACACATTTTTACTAGATCGCTATTAAAATGAAATGTAAATCTCCAAAAATTGAAGTTACTATGATGAAGAATTCAACATAATCTTGAGGCATATTTATGTTTCGGAGTAAATAGCATATTCAACTCTCTCATTTGGAAACTTCCTGCACTTATGAAGGTATTGCAGGATTCAGATGATTTAGCATCCATGTTTATGTCACAAATAAAAGAAAATACTGTTAAGTAAACATTTGTTGTGTGCTTTAGTTGTAAGTACATGACTCGGTGGTGAATGGAAGAGCTAGCAATTCAAAATGTGAGTTTAAGTTGGAAATCAGAGTCTCTCTAAAATTCTAAGTACACAGCCATTCAGTCATTTTTCCTCATTTATTAAAGAGAATTTACCTTCCTCATAGCCTACTTAGTAAATATCCTTTCTACATAAAATTATTGTGATTTATATAAAGTCTTAAACCAACATGAGAGGGAGGGAGGGGAGAAGGAAAGGAAGAAAGAAGGAAAGAAAGAAAGAGAGAAAGAAAGAGAGAAAGAAAGAAAGAAAGAAAGAAAAAAGAAAGAGAAAGAGAAAGAGAGAAAGAAAGAAAGAAAAAGAGAAAGAAAGAAAAAGAGAAAGAGAAAGAAAGAAAGAAAGAAAGAAAGAAAGAAAGAAAGAAAGAAAGAAAAAGAAAGAAGAAAGAAATCGAACTGCAAACAGGATAATAGAATAACCTCTTATTTCTATTTCTGGGAATTCATTTCGATAAGCATTATTTTATATGGTAATATGTTCATAGCTATTGAGCCATTAGGATCTTCTCCTAAAAATATCCTCCTTTCCTTCACTGTGCAATGTTTAGAGTGATGTTTAATTTAATTGTCTCCAGGAATAATTATTTGTTTGTTTTACTATCCATTGGATTCACTTGTAGATTTACAGACACATTCTAGTTATTATAAAGGAGGGAAATCATGCAGCCTGTTTCTTCCTGAGCCTGTTTGGGAGGTAGATGTAAATGGAAGAAGACAGCCGCCTCCTCCCTGCTCTACCACATAAAGTAGATCTCACCTCCCACTATGTTAAACTGGAAGGAGGAATACAAAGATCTTAATCTCATGTACTACAATTAGTTTCAAATTAGATCTCAACCTGAAATTCTGGCATGCCAGTACTTTCTCGCTCAATAAAATCTTTTCTTTTACATTTTCTCAAAAAATGGAGCCTACTTATTCTGAATATATCTCTACACCAAGCAAGGAGCAGTAGATCATTGACCCATTGTCCATATTTTTAATATTTATGGATTCAAAATCGTTAATTTTCCTGGATTTCATTGTTCTCAGAAAAAGCTTACAAAAGAGAAAAATATTAACATATTTTGGAGATATTATTTTGCTTCCAGGTATTTTCAATTTATTGCAAAATCTCATTACTAGAGTTGCTTTTGATTATAATAATCATTAAAAAATTGATTTGAAGATAATATCAAAATTGAGCATCAAAAATACATCAAATATAGTTGGAAAAAAATCATTTACTTCCAAAATGACCTAACTTTATTTTTAAAAATGAAGTACCAACATTTTCTAAAATTTGAAATATATGAATAATAGACTATTTCTAATATGCTATGTGGAATAGAGAAAAGTAAGTATTGAAAAGTTATCAATGAACATATAGCAGAGAAATAAATGTAGAATATTGCATAATATGCCAAAAACTCCGTTTTTATTTAAAATTCAATACAATAAATAAGGGAAACTAAGTTTATTTGAACATTTATATAAACATTGAAAAATGAATGAAAAAAATAACTTGTGCAAATGTTGAATTTTAATGCTACGTAAAATTAAGGAAGAATGTAATATTTTTCTTAACAGATATGTACATTGGAATTGTTGGAAATAGTATATATTATTATATACTTCTGAACGTATCAAATTTTACTCATAAACTAAACCTGACACAATGAAAATTCAAGTGTATTTTGCCATGTCTTGTAGGTATATTCTTTAAATTATAATTATAAAAAAGACAACGTTGCAACCATAGCCTCAACTCGATAAAATTTTGTTGCAAGAAAAAAATGATGGTGTGAAATTACATTGAGATATTATATACATATTTTGACATTCCTATTGAAATTAATAACACAAAAATGGTCTCAGAACAGGTTTGAGATATCAGCTAATCAAGACAATGTGAATCACCGACATAATCCTAGCTGATAAGGAGATCTGAGGATCACCATTCAAAGCTAGTTTGAGCAGATATATCCTTAGAGAATCATATCCTCCATTAATTAACAAAATGAATGCATACGTATATTAAGTGAGTTAAAAACAAACAAACCAAAAACCTGAGCTAGAATACAAGGCTCTGAGTTCTAGGCCTGGTACTGAAAGCACAAACTGACAAACAATGCTTTCTAATTGCTAATACTTTCTTATAAAACTTTAGGTTTTATCGAGATTACATCCCCAGACTCACATATCAAGTTACAACCCTTTGAAAGTTTTCTAATCTATTGAACTTCTTTTTTTTTTTTTTTTTTGGCCAGTCCTGGGCCTTGGACTCAGGGCCTGAGCACTGTCCCTGGCTTCTTCCCGCTCAAGGCTAGCACTCTGCCACTTGAGCCACAGCGCCGCTTCTGGCCGTTTTCTGTATATGTGGTGCTGGGGAACCGAACCTAGGGCCTCGTGTATCCGAGGCAAGCACTCTTGCCACTAGGCTATATCCCCAGCCCTATTGCACTTCTTTTGATTCTTCAACCCAAATATGACCATCTTGGCTTCAGATTAAGTACTTCAAAAATCATACCTCAAGAAACTCAAGTCATAAATTAATTATATTTCTATAAACCAGTTGGTACATTTCAGTGCACTTCTAATGTAGGTACATAGATCCTTTCTCTGCTGATAATGGGCTCAAGTAACTGCAACCAACCAAAGAATTTGCATTGAGCCTTCTTCTTTCCTCTCTATTTAAATTAAACCACACAGATTATTTCCAGTTCCTACTACCCAGAAAAGGTCTTATTATTGCTAGAACTTTAAAACTTATAATAGCTACCTTGATGATATAAGTATGAATATGCTATATTCCAGATTTTATTCAGGTGAATCTTCTTATCTCTAGGACTGAGGTGAAGGAGTAAAAGCATAGGCTGTTTTACCTCTTTAAAGGCAAAGTATTGAAACTTAGATGTCCTGTCCTGATTCTTGATAATAAAGGGTAGAAGAAGAATTTTCAAATAAAGCTATTTTTTCCCACTAAGTCAGAATGAACATTTCGGGTTTTCTTAACTAAAAAGGCAAGATAAACTATTTAAATTTGAATCAGCAACTATATAATTCTGACTATTTTTCAGCCATAGCTAGAGGAAGAATCTTCTCTCTTTTTAAAATAAAACTAATATATAAATAAGATGAAATAAATTAAATTATTTCTGACTAAACTTTGTTAAAATTTTGAAATAATTGAGAAGAATTAGAAATATGTTATTGAAAAATCTCTGAATTTGGCATTCATCACTTTCCCTTTCATCTTCTGTGTACTTTAACAATTGAATTGCTTCCGTAGAAGTAAAAATAGGAAATAAAAATTGATGGACACAGAACTTACTTCAGGGTTGTTACTGACACTTCTAGGGAGCTATGGATGGCATTGGGAACCAAATACTATGCTCTAGCCCCACTCACTGGAATTCTAGAAAGGCAGATTCACAGCTTGCAGCATCTAAGGTGCTTCTGAAGTTGTCAGTTACACAAGAAAAAAATCTCCAAACTCCTGTCCCTTTCTTCAGCAAGAGCCCACACTTTGAAAAACCATGAGACTACCAATTGATTTAATATAATTAAGCTAATTTAAAAAGGACTTTATTTGAAAATCAGAATTTAGGGGAAAATATATTTTAAGAATTACAATGGACACCCAATTCCTTTCCTCTGTGACCAAAAAGGCACCTTAATGGTAACCTATGTGTGCTGGTTAGTTTAACTTCAAGTAGGACATTTGATACCTCAAGAAAAAATAAGCAGGACAGTGAATAAAGCAGTAGTCACATTTCTGAAGAATGAAGTTGGTAGATTGCAAGTGACAGGTTCAATTACTGGTCCATGGACCACTGACACATCTGCCTTAAAGTCTAAGGAATGGGCAGTGGATAAAGGATGAATAACTCTTAAGATTTAGAGAAAATATGTAGCCACTCAGGCAGAAAATTAGCAATTACATTTTGTGCCATCAGTAATAACTATTTCAACAAAGATCTTAGGTTAACGTCACAGTGTGTGACAGTATATCAACCATTACACCTGTGTTCAATCAGCAACCACATCCCCCAACGCGATCCTGAGCTGTTCAGTTCAAATGCACTGTTCAGGGAGAAGCAAGATGGCTGACATCTGGTACTGAAGTGTTCAAAAGCAATTTACTACACAGTTTTGATGCTGACTGTGGAAGGAAGAAAATTTTGGACAGCTGCAATTTGTCTTTCAGTTATCTTTGATGGTTTCCTTTGCGGTACTAAATACAAATATTACTGAAAATAAAGTACAAATTTACATCAGTACATCCGTAAGAACATTTTAGAGTGAAATCTTTCTGATTTACAATTAAACATCATGTTCGATAAAATGTTAATATTAGTCCTATGATAAGGAGAAAAGAGCTTAGCTAATAGATTAAAAAATTGAAAGAGAAAAATACAAATCTATAATGTATAATTTTTTTATTTTTAATTTAAGACTGGCCTAATACTATAGATATAACTAGTATTATTTTAATTTGCACAGTTATTGAAAAATTGTTTGAGGACCATTATTGATTTATTGATTAATAAATATTAATTTATCCCCCAAACTTTATTGCCTTAAGGGGAAGACTAGCAATGAAACATGTACAAACTTCTAAAATGAGCAAAAAGTCAAAACGCAATGAAATGAACAAAGGATTAAAACTTCAATAAATGAGTATTCATGAGATTACAATTCTAAGGTATAGAAAATATTGCCAGATGTGTGTAACAACACAACATATTTACTCTAAAAATTTGTTGTAAAATAATTTGAGTTGGGCTGGGAATATGGCCTAGTGGCAATTGTGCTTGCCTCCTACACATGAAGCTCTCGGTTTGATTCCCCAGCACCACATATATGGAAAACGGCCAGAAGGGGCGCTGTGGCTCAGGTGGCAGAGTGTTAGCCTTGAGTAAAAAGAAGCCAGGGACAGTGCTCAGGCCCTGAGTCCAAGGACTGGCCAAAAAAAAAAAGGAATACATTTGTGTTACCCAAGTAGACAAATACATTGATATTCCTTATTGCTCAGTGACACAATCCAGATATTGAATATTTCCATCCTGCTGGTAACACTAAATACAAATTTTTAAAAATATGTAAGAGAAAAGGAAAATAAATCAAAATTTCTAAAATTAAATCAATATATGAATTTTAATATTTCTATATCAAATTTATTTTATTTATTCCTTTGGTTAGTGATAGCTATTCTCACAAATATTTAATCATTTTTATTCAATGGTGTATATTTATGATTGAGTTTCATTAAAAATAATAAAGTATAATTATATATATATAGTTTAAGACCAAGATTCAAGAATTGGTTTACTTTGTAAGATTACATAAAAAGCAACTTTTGATTGTGTAATGTAAAGGAAGAGTTATTCTCTTAAAATGCTCTTTATTAATAGCTCTTTTCACAATTTAATGGCATCTACTACATATACGTTGAGTTTTCAATTTGACATGTTCATAAATGCACAAAAGAAATGATTCTATTCTGTATCTTGGTCAGACTCACTACATGCCGACTCTCCCTCTTTCTTCCACTCCTTTCTTCTTTAGAGCAATATCAAAAAGACTTTTACAAATATGCATAAACTATTCTGACCAATATTCTGCCAAAATATTCATATTGATATATTATATATTGCATATAAATGTAAACATATGCATATAAAATACATACAAACATATATTATTTCATGCATACATATGTTTGTATCCATATATACATATGTAAATACATGCATGCACATATATAGATACGTGTATATAACTATATACATATATTGGTGTAACATCTACATACAAGAACAAATATGACCTCATTCTGAACCTGGCTTTTTTGCTTAGCATAATGATGATCATCAAATCCAGCCATTATTCCTCAACCAACATAATTTTGTTCTTTTTATAGCTAAATTATATCCTGTTTTATATTTATGCAATATTTACTTTTGTATTCACCAGTCTTAGGGACTCTGAGATGTTTCCTTAACTTGGCCACTGCGAGTTGTAGTGTGATGAATTTGGGCGTGTATATACTCTATGACATCCTTACTTACATTACTTCAGACAGAAACCAGATGTGGAATTTCTGCATAAAAAATAAATGCTGGTGTGAATGTGGAAGAAAAGAACTCTTTCACAATTGCTATATGGATGTAATCTAGTTCAACCACTGTGAAAACCATTGTAGTTTCTGCAAAAATTTTAAAAATAAAACTGTCACACACATTATGGATTAAGCCACCATACTTACGTTTACACATGTGTAACTTGGGTAAGTACAACTATATAAAAATACAGACATGTAAACAAAAGCACAAAAGCTAAAACAGAAAATGATAAAAATTAACAATAGTACAAGAAACAATAAGCACAATGCAAACACATTATCTCATTGAATATACATAAGGAAACACTGCAAGTACAAAAGGAAAAATTAGGCTAACTTGCAACACAGACATTTTTTTTCCAAAATTCATTTTTGAAACAAATATTGATACATCCCTGGTATTTCACATTATTGACCAAGTCGTCTAATTTTAGTCCACATCCAGAATGATTTTTAAAAGTGTAATTTTATTCACTTTTACATTTTTTAACCACTTACAATTTATGAACCTGATGAATTCTGAATGTGTTTATATTCACTAGCCAGTTATACCTAAGTCCAATACTGAAATGGAGATCTCTGTCCGTATTGCAGTGGGTCCGTTGGTGTTGGTCAGCATGCAGTGTATGTTCCTCAAATGTAAGCATACCTCTATAAAAAAGAGGGCTGGGAAAGTGGCTTAGTGGTGGAGTGCTTGTTTAGCATGCATGAAGCTCTGGGTTCCATTCCTCAGTACCATTTAAACAGAAAAGGCCAGAAGTGCAACTGTGGCTTAATTAGTAGAGTGCTGGCCTTTTGCAAAAGCAACTCAGGGCCATTGCCCATGCCCCAAGCCCAAGTCCCAGGACTGGAAAGAGTGGGGGAGGGAGGAAGAAAGAAAGAGACAGAGACTGAATTTGCACGTACCTACCCCAACCAAATATGTTTCTCACCTGCTTCAATTTCTTTGACTCTTTAACAGGTTCAGGGGTTATTCTCAGTATTTCCAAGTATCTCTCTTCTTTCCTAACTCCTCCTCATCCCTGAACCCCAAAGTACATCTGCCTCATCTACATCTTATCAATACTCAGTGTGAGGAGACACAATGTTGGGGAGTTTGAGTGATACCTTCTCATTAAGGTATAAATGATTGATTAATTCTTGTTCAGTCTTTTTTCCGGGGAATTTACATTTTAATAGGGATAATACTTTCATTCATGGGGAATGAATTCTATAATAGTGTCATTTCCAACTAAAGTAACAGGACAGTGTGAGAAGAAGTTGGAATTGGGAAATCTTTTCGGTTCATTTTTACCAAGGTCACATTAGATGGTTCATTATTTTTCAAATCTTCAAAAAGTTCTTCTATCTTTAACTTAGATTCTAGTGTCACCAAAGGTTAGTTTAGTTTCTCTAAAGCTGAAGTTACTTTCTCTAAGTAATTTAAACAAGAATGCAATCCCATTAACTCTTTCCAATCATTAAAGTAACCTTGCATGCACAACAGCCTTAATGTGGATGGAAAGCTTCTGAAATAGATGAAAACAAACCCTGAAATAATGCAAGCAGAATCTACCATCAAACACAAATACATAAAGCCAAAAAAGTGCAGTGAGACAACCTAATCAGCTATCCTAGCCATAATATTTATATACCTCCCAGCACTGTAGTAAATATTGTTTTATGTACATACACTGGTCCTTCACTTCAAGGAGAGATGAGATTTCTAAGTACCCTTTTGCTATACAACCCTTGTAAATAAAATGTATAGTACTCTTATAACTACCCCAGAGGGAGATGGAAAGCACATCACAGGCACTGTTATTTTTCCTTAGAACAATTTTTTATGAATTGTAAATCATACATAATTCCAGGGAAAGGAAATACACATGAAATTCACTGACAGCTTATTTGTCTCTATATCACAAAAGTCTAAATTTTACATTATATTGTTGCATATTTTATAATTTCATTTACTGGCTAAAATTCACAACAATCCCATAATATATTTAAAAATTTAAATGTTTAGAATATCTGAGTCCATGTATGCTATCTAAAAGAATAGGGATGGAAAATTCTAATGTGTTTGTCACTCAAAGTTATTAATATATAAGTAGGTTCATAAAGTAATTTCATGTTCACTAGTTTCAAGGAATTGTTGATCATTATCTAATAGGAATGAGTTAATCTTCATTGAACACATGGGTCAGTAAAAGCCAAAGTGACATAGTCAAATTCAATAACACCTAACATTTTAATATGAATACTTTATTGAATAAAGTTGTGAATATGTAGAGATATGTTAAGTATCTGTAATGATTATTAGTACAGATTTAAACACTGAATGCTAATGATGTTTCAAATCAGAAACTTAAATTTTAAATTATGTTTTAAGGAAAAATTTTAGATCAATGCTTAGGGTTTATTATAAACAGCATTATTTTTAAAGATTCATTTAAATGATTTAGAAGTCTTTATGCATTATAGAAGGTAACCAAAATGTAGAATATTTTACTTTTCTGTAGGTATTATGTAGAATACTGATGATTAATCAAATTATTTAGGGAAGGTTTTTATTTCAGATTGTAGTAGCTACTGTGTTATAATAGGTTGCAAATATATAATAGCTTGAAATCTGCAATTTAAAATTTCAGTTACTGCAAGTATGATATTCAAATAGCACAATGTAACTTATCTGAAGAGACAGAAGATACTTTAAAAGTTTACTGGTAATAATTTGTGAGCACCTTTGAATTATTGATTTTAGATATCTAAAATAATTCTTTTTGAGTAAATTTCTTAGAATTCCTTGGGAATACTTAATCTACATTTGTAGAGAAGCATAGGAGATTTCAAAATCTCCAGGCATTCTTCCCTGCCTTGTTCCACTGCCTATACAAACAGAACAGCATTTTCAGAATTAATGATTTAGCAGCATTTTTTCAATTTTATTTAAAGAAATATAACAGGAATTTTTTCCTATGTGTTCAATTGAAGAGGAGCATGGGGAGAAAAAATTAAACATAATTTTTCTTCTCCTTTTGACTTAAACAAGATTATTTAGAGAAAATCTAAGAAAGATTCTTCTCTGCAGGCTGGGGATATGGCCTAGTGGCAAGAGTGCTTGCCTCGTATATATGAGGCCCTGGGTTCAATTCCCCAGCACCACATATACAGAAAATGGCCAGAAGTGGCGCTGTGGCTCAAGCCAGGGACAGTGCTCAGGCCCTGAGTCCAAGCCCCAGGACTGGCCAAAAAAAAAAAAAAAGAAAAGAAAGATTCCTCTCTCAATAATGCACAGTATATTTTAGTGGGTTTGGTGTGGTCTTTCTTGTAATATTTTGGGTAGGTGCCCCAAAGTGGGGCTGCTGGGTCATAGGAAGCTCTATGTTGAAACTTTTGAGGAACCTCCATATTGCTTTCCAGAGTGGTTGAACATATATCATTGTTGTAATTTTCAACATGTCATGTGAAATCGTGCCCTTTTGGTTGTGTATCTCTTTCCCGTGGTTTTTTTCCCTTATCATTGTAACAGATTTTAGTAACTTGAATATTGTGTATACTTGGATTGATACTAGGGAAGGGAAAGGGAATACCAGAATCAAGAACAAAGGATATAAAGACAATCCATTGCAGTAGCATTACTTACAAAACTATATGGTGTAAATCAACTGTACAACTTATGGTGGGAGAGGTAAATGGGTGGGCAGGGGAAAAATGAGTTAGTAGGCAACAAGTTGGGTAAGAAATGTACTCACTGTCTTATCTATGAACCTATAACCCCGCTGCACATCACTTTGACAATAAAGAAATAAAAAAATAAAATGCATGCTCCTAAGAAAATATTTGTTTACTCAGAGTCCTGCATTGTCCTGTAAGAAACACATTAACAGGGAAATTGGATAAAAGAGATGAAAATTAGGAAAAGAAGGAAGAAAATATGTAGGGGGGTTGTATTACCAATCTGGTTAATCTGTCAATGTAGACTTGGATTTACAGTCTTGCCCAAAATATTACAAAAAGTATATGAGCCCATTATGGAAAGTACAAAATCTATAAAGGAGACAGGATGGAGAATTACTAATCTATAGACATATATTTTCAGTGACAAATGTTTGCCCCACGAAGGCAAAATGTTAGCTTCCATCCACCATTCATCCTCTTTGATTGTACATTCTTGAAAGCTGAGTAGGTCTTGTAGATTTGTTTTTGTTTTTTTTTGGGGGGGGGTGTTGCTAAGGGAATTAAGTCCTGAAATTTAGCAATTATGGAAAAATAGGACCCAGAACATGAAATTGAAACAAAAGACCATGTATCAATTTAGGTTCATAGGCTATCGAAATGCTTGATTATCATCACAGAAGTTTCTGTGTCTGAATCTAAGCCAGAATTACAGGTTACAATCATGTAGTCCCATGATTTAATAAAGGACACATGCATCTATGACAGTATCACCTGGAAAGCTGGACACAGGAATAGATCTGGCATGATACAGAAGCTGAGTTCTGCACATGCATACTGTACTTGCTGGGAAAGTGTTCTGGCCTTTACTACTCATAGTCCTAATATGCTTCACTTGTTGTCTAAGAATGTAGCTCAGTGGTAGAATACATGCTTATCATGGGCTAGGCCTTGAGATAAATACCTGGAACTGCAAACACAAACTAATTAATTGATAGATTGGTTGATGAGTTAAAATAAATAAATATGTCATTTAAACTGTCAAGTTTTTTTTAATGAAAACAAAGTTTCTCTGAATATTTATTTCATGAATCTATTTAGTGAATTTTACTGTGTGTTCATATCCTGAAAAAAACTTACAGATCCATATGCACAAGAGTATTTTACGAAGTGTGACATAAGTATAAATATGAATTTCTTGAACATGTCTTTGGTTCTATATTTTTATTCAGTGAAGATATTGATGAAGAAAGGAACATTTGCCCATCATCAAAGTCAAAATAAAACATTACCCAAAGAGCAAAAGAGGCATATAACAAGGTTTAGTTCCAATCTGAGACAAAAATTTTAAATAAAAGAAGTAATAATAACTGGGAAAAACAATCACAGCTATTTAGCCATAAAATATAAGTGGTTGTTGCGCACATTAGCTCACATTTGCAACCCCATGTATCTTTAATGATTCTGATAATGTAAGTAAAATTTTCTTAACTTTTCAATTAATAAATATAATAGAATTTACTTATAAACATGCCTAATGCATCCACATGATAGAATAGCACGAAGATAATTAACCTAATTTTTCCACAGCTGTTTTTCTTTTACATAAAAAGATTTATAATAGTATGGGATAAAGCATTTTATCCCATTATTATATTAATTTACTTTCATAAGTATTGAGTTGGTTTGGTAAGAAGTAAGTCAAAAGTCATTTCAATTGGACCATTACTGAATGATTTACATTTGGCAGATGACAATGTTCTAATTTACTGATGAGGTGTACAACAGTGGACGCTCTCATGTCCTCTAGTTCCAAAGAGTAGGTGCGGATGTCTGCATTGTTCTAAAGTCAATTATTATTCATATTCAAAAATCTTAATTTTGAGTTTGTTGTTTTATGCATGTGGCAAGCTAAAATATTTTAATGGCATTTTTGTGGGATTACATTTTACCATTAGATACATTTTCATTTTTTAATTACTAAGTAAAATTATGTATACAATAAAATAGATTCTACAAAAACTAATACAATATTATTTAAAGAGTTTAGTGCACATTAACATAGAGATCAAATAAGTGTTATTATTAATTTCTTTTCCTTAAATTCAATGATACAAGCACAAAAAGTTAACCCCATCCATATTTAAGGTGATAAGTATTTTTAAGATGTCGATAAAATGTGAAACAATATAAATAAAAACTTTTAGACTATGTGTGAAATTACTTAAATAACTAAATAATGTACAATATTTTGTTTAATAAATTTTAGTTGAAATGAGATTAGCGTCTATCCATATATACACATGACAAAACTAATATCATGAAATTTCTCTGTATCATTACTTATTAGAAGATTTAAAAAATCGGAGTTTATTTTAAAACAGTAGTATGAGTAAATACAAACCACCTATGTTATGTGTAAATCACTTGTCCTTGATCACTACTGTCACAAAAGAGAAAGACATTATTCATTAATAGGAAAATAAAATTAAAATGGAAGTAGAGAGAGTTATAGAAATCTTTGATTTCTAGATTTCTAATGCAAGCATAGAAGAGAAATATAGCTTATAATAAATCATCATAAAAGGCATGGGAATAGAATAGGTTTACTCTGAAAAGAAGTCAGAGAGAAAATAATACCATGTAAACCTTATTATTTTACAAACTTTATCTAAACAGAGTACACACTTAGAGAAGCAAAGCCTAAATTGTTTATTTACACGGGTGACAATGGTACACAGTACATTACTAGAATCTTACAGAGTTTGATTTAGGAAGGTTCAAGAAGTCAGATATTAAAAAGGAATTGTAATTGAAAGATTCGTGATTAAAGATTGCCAAATTTCTCTTTCTCTAGCCTCTCTCTCTCTCTCTCTCTCTCTCTCTCTCTCTCTCTCTCTCTCTCTCTCTCTCTCAAATGAAAAGGGATAACATGGCTACAGCTTCTTGTTTGTATATAGTTACAAAACTAAAATTGATAAGCTAGATCTATTCAAAATTAAAACCATTGGATAATGAAACTTCAAAAGAGTCTTGGTTCTTCTTATTCACTAACTTTCAAAGAGTTATCATAGCAAATTACTCCGGCAAAAAAGAAACTGTGGAGGGGATAAAATATTACACATATGGATATATATGTACATATACATATAAAATCCACACAAAATGTCAGATAAAATATCAGAAAATTAGTAACATAGTGCACATAGAAATTGTGGGTTACCATTCCAATTCTTTAAAAAAATTCTTAAAGTAATTATTTCAATAAAGACATTTAGTGAATTTTAGTGATTGGTAACAAAATTGTAGTAATAACATAGTAAATCAGAATCTTACAGATACATTTCAAATAAAGAGAATTTACTATTTCAAGCTCTTAGATTTTGTCATTAGTTCATTTTTGTGTGTGTGCTTTTCTTTATTGTCCAAGTGATGTACAGAGGGGTTACAGTTTCATACATAAGGCAGTGAGTACGTTTCTTATTACCAACTTGTTACCTCCTCCGTCATTTTTCCCCTGCCTCCCCTCTTCCCATTTACCTCTCCTCCCCATGAGTTGTACAGTTGGTTTACACCATGTAGTTTTGTAAGTATTGCTGTTGAATTGGCTTGTCTTTTTGTCCTGTGTCTCTCAATTTTGGTATTTCCTTTCCCTTCCCAAGTTCAAATACACGTATATACAATATCCAGGGTACTAAAATCAGTTACAGTGACATCAGGGGTAAAACCATGGGAAGAAAATATAAAAAGGGGGGGGGCATAGTTTCACATGGCATGTTGACAATAACAACAACAATTATATATCACTTGTTTCCATAAATTGAAGTTAATTTTGCTTAGCATCATCTTATGGTATTGGTTTGTTTTGTTTTGTGGAGCTTGAACTCTGTCCTTGTTTTTTTTTTTTTTTTTTCCCTCGGGGTTAATGCTCTACTACTTTGAGCCACTGCACCACATTCAGTTTTCTGGTGGTTAATTGGAGATAAGATTCTCACAGTCTTTCCTTCCTGGAATGGCTTAAAACCTGGATCCTTGAATCTCAGCCTCCTGAGTAACTAGGATTAAAGATGAGAGCCACCAGTGTCCCACAGTTTATATGTTCTGATTATATTATTTAAGTAATCTTTGCTTTGCAATAATAGCCTGACTCCATCGCACTGATAATGAAATTAATTTTCAACTACTGTTTGGTTAATTGTATATTTGATGCTGCTACACTTACTCAAAAGTATAATTTACTGTGAATGTATTAAAAAGATTGTAATTTTAAACAGCCCTGTGTAGATGGTAAATGATTTTCAGAAACTAAAAAGATTTCAAAAACTAGATCCAGGGGCTGGGAATATGGCCTAGTGGCAAGAGTGCCTGACTCATATACATGAAGACCTGGGTTCAATTCCCCAGCACTATATATATATATATATATATATATATATATATATATATATATATATATAATGGCCAGAAGTGGTGCTGTGGCTCAAGTGGCAGAGTGCTAGCCTTGAGCAAAGAGAAGCCAGGGACAGTGCTCAGGCCCTGAGTCCAAGGCCCAGGACTGGCAAAAAAAAAAAAAAAAAAAACTAGATCCAAAAAATCTATTAAATTCACACACACACAAAAAAAAAAAAGGGTAACAGGAACTCCATCATTATTCTCTTCTGTGCTTGGTGAGAATTTCCAAAACATAATGAGTAAAATTTAATGCTCATTGTGTGTGTGTGGTTTTTTTGTGAGTGTGTGTGTGTTTTGTGTGTGTGTGTGTGTGAACACATTAGTACAGGTAATAAGAAGTTCTTGGATAAGGGTAGGCCATAGATTCCTGGGTCACAATTTCCCTATGTCTTACCAGTAAGATACACGCATAGTTGAAAATAGAGTAAAAATAATGAAATGATAGAAACAGTGAAGAGACATTAGAAAATGAGTACAATCTACACAGACTGTCTTTTTTAATATTTGCTATCTGCTCACAGTGATATAGGGTGATAGAGAAGTAACCATTTTGAAGAGTTGGTAATATGTTATAAAACTGGAATTTAGAGATTGGGTCTTACCAAGTTAGAGGAGCTTAGGAAATTTCTTGAATTTACAAGATCTGTTCAACAATAACAGAATATCAAAGCCACAGAACAGGCTGGGAATATAGCCTAGTGGCAAGAGTGCTCACCTTGTATACATGAAGCCCTGTATTCAATGCCCCAGCACCACATATATAGAAAATGGCCAGAAGTGGCACTGTGGCTCAAGTTGGCAGAGTGCTAGCCTTGAGCAAAAAGAAGCCAGGGACAGTGCTCCTAAGTCCAAGGCTCAAGACTGGCCAAAAAACAAAACAAAACAAAGCCATACAACAAATAAAAGTAGTATACAATCTAATACAGGCTAGAGCAACAACAACAAAAGACAGATATTTCACAATCAAGAAACCTAGTTGTAAGCAAAAAATCAGGCAACTGATTTAACTGAAACTAAACAAAAAGCAATCCAAAGCTTAGACTCAACAGAACAATATTGAGAGTAGTTCTTAAAAAATGCGTGTTAATAATGTAAGAGAAATTTGTTCAGAGAATTAAAGTAAAGGAAATAACTGATTGGAATTGTTAGCAGAGTAAAGGAAGATTTAAGAGAATATAATAAAATTTACCAAGTAGGAATATCGTTGAAAAAGTTTAAAACCATGCTTAAGCAGCAAAAAGATTTTCACTCTTAAAAATAGACTAAGAGGGCTGGGGATATGGCCTAGTGGCAAGGGTGCTCGCCTCCTATATATTAGGTCCTAGGTTCAATTTCCCAGCACCACATATATGGAAAACGGCCAGAAGGGGCACTGTGGCTCAGGTGGCAGAGTGCTAGCCTTGAGCGGGAAGAAGCCAGGAACAGTGCTCAGGCCCTGAGTTCAAGGTCCAGGACTGGCCAAAAAAAAAAAATAGACTAAGAAATAACTTACCTGAAGACTGGTAAGTTAAAATAAAGATAGAAAAACAAAAGAATCTCAGAGAATCAAAGAAGGATTACACCCCTGGATGAAGGGGAAAAAGTGGATAATGTGTTTTAGCTGTCACCTTTGAAAGTTATCAATAGACAGCTATCATATATAAGGTAGTTACAAGTGAGCACCTCCGAGTTAAACTGCTAAAACTTGAAATAAAAAATGTGCACAATCAAGTAAGAGATACATTGCAAATTGAGGACTAATAAAATAAATTTTCACTCTTATTAGGAACCTTAGAGCACAGAAGAGGATGAAATCACATTTTTGAAGTGGAATGTTAAGTCAGAATTTCACACCCAGTGAAATTCCCTACACAAATGAGAATGCAATGAAGACAACTGATTTGAAAAGAGAGCTGAAAGACTGCATCTTTTGCTAGCCAGTTCTTCAGGAAATACCAATTTTCTCCCAACGGGAATAAACTACAGGGTGGAGGGAACACGAAGTGCTTCCTTAATGTATGAAATATAATGACATTTCAAAGTATAACAGGTATCTTGACAGGGAGTGATATGTCTTAAGATAATTATGACCAGGAAATAGAATTTTGATGATGGTATTTGAAAGAATGAAATTAAATGTGAAAGTGAGATGTTTGGTGTGAAGTGAAAAGAAATAAAGGCAAAGGAAGATGGTGGAGATATCTCTGTGCTATCAGGAGTAACACACAAATGGTACCGTATTAAATTTAATACTTAGATAAGTTACAGACAGATGCTAGGTATCATAGGAGAAGGACAAATTAGTGTGTAGGAAATATATACACATAAATGATAAAATGATCAGCTTGGAAAACTCAACAGAAGTCCCTAGAGTAATGTCTCAGAAGAAATCTAAATGTGTATAGTATTTGATCCTTTGATCTGCTAATTTAACCTATGACATATTCATAAATGAGGAAAATAGCACATTTTAAACTATGTATTTTAAACTTAGTCATCAAACTTACTTGAATTATCAATGAGATATAATCTAAATAATCATCTACTGATGATTGGATTGATCCAATACACTGATTTATACAAGTCAGTGCAAATGTTAAAAGGAAAGGAGATGTTCATTAATCACTAATATAAAATAATTTCAGATATATGTTATTAAATGAAATTTTTTTGAATTCCCACTACTTGCATAGAAGAACAAACTGAATGGAGAAGATGGAGAAGTTAAAAATGAAGCGAAAAGAAGGGGTGACCTGCATCATTCAAAAGTAAGGAGGCTTGGGAAGTCAGAAGAGAAATAACTACAACAGCAATAACATACCTCCAGTGAAGACTCACATGTGCATAACACACAGACACTCAAACTTGGGGATACTTTAAAAAAATCTATCTCTAACAATCTACTTTAAATAAATCCCCAATGGCCACTCAAGAATTTTAAGCACACTTTAAGGTAAAATTACACTATATGTGTGAGATATCATTAAAATAATGCTACCAGGCTAGATGACTTAGAAGGTCCCCAGAGTAATTTTGAGGCATAAGAATAATTTGAGAGATAAGATTAGCATTCATTCTTTTAATTGGGTATATTTGGTAGAGTATAAAATAGATTAAATGACCTCTTAATTAGACTTAACCCACTAGGGAAAACACTGGTTTCTTAAACAAGAATTCCTTTAAAAATTCATTAAAAGAAATTAATTTTTTTTTAGAAAATGAATTGCATCTAATTTTTACGAGTCTTTAAGGTGGTTGACAGGTCAAAAGATACCACTTTGTGGCATTTTTAGGCTTTTAAGTGAATGTTAAGAAAGCAATTCATGAATACTTCTCTTTCAGCAGAGTGAATAATCAAAGAGTCTAGAGAACATGATCTGTTGACAAAACTATAATTCTAGCATTTTATTATTCTAATTATAGTACCATATAAAATTATAGTGTGTGACCCAGAAAAAGCCTGAAAACAAGTATCAGATCCACCATTTATTAATACATAGGTCTGTTACCTAGAGTTAATTGAACTTATTCCTTCTAAGAGTTCTTTTCTTTAAAACAACAATAAGCAGATATAATACAATTAATCTTAGGAACACAGGAGATGATTTAATATTTCAAAGAAACAACAAATCAATGTTAAATAGAATAATATTATAGCAACTATACCTTAGAGATAAGATCTTGCTTATGTCCTTAATTATTTCTTACTCAATATCTTCTTTATTCATTTGTAGAAGACAGAATATGGTTGTTCAGTGCATCTGAGACATATACACGAAGAGAGGGAATATATTTGTTAGCAGAAGGGCATCTTAAAACATTTTGAAATGCTGCAGAGATAGGCTGGGTGTAAACAAAGTTTCATTAAAAGAGATAATATTCATAAGGATGTAAAAGAGATTTACATTAGTAAGGGGTTTATAAATTGAAAGAAAAACCACCAAATCATCGCTTCATAGAACACACAGGAAAGATCTTAAGTGTCTTGAGGTAAGAATAATGTTTTTTTTTTCTTTTACAGAAATATCAGAATAAAGTAAAAACAAAAATGATATAGGTCTTATAATTGATTCTTTGGGAATCATAGCATGATAAAAAGGCTTGGATGTCATTATTTATTGGATAATACCTGAGAAATGAGAGGTAAGAAAATTGAAATGCAATTAATTGTGAGATGTTTCTAACAGTGACCAACTTAGAAGACTCAGGGATCTTCAGAGAAAGGACAGGGTGGAGAGCTGAGCTGTCAACTGTCATTCTACTTCACTCTGAATTTCCATTTTCATAGAGTTCCATGGCCTTGAGTCTATGGGAAAGCACAACAGAAGACTTATATGTAAAGTAGTTGAAATTTTCTTAAAGAAAATGATGTGCTAATGGGATATTTAAATTGTTTCTTGTGAATTATTATTAAATCCACAATATTAAAGTACTCACTAATAGATTTCTTCAAAATAAAATAGACAAAAACTCCAATATTTTACTGACTTTTTAAAATTATCTTTAAATGAGTGTATAAAGGAATTACCATAACAAAGAAATTTATGAGTATAATGCATCTTGATCATTGTCATTCATTTCATCTTTTTCACATATCCACTACGTATCCCCTTTCCTCACTCTTTTTAATTTTGTAGGCTATACGTTGAATTAGTTACTGCATTCTTCTTCTCTTCTCTTCTTCTTTAGTCTACCAATTTCCCCTTGATCTCATTCCATCCCATTCATGTATCTACTTCTTGGTGTTTATTTTGTTAAACTTTTGTCTTTGCTTTCTAAGGAATTACACTATTTGAGTTCTCCCTTAACTCTACCACATATTTTAGTTTCTATGTTTTTATAGGCTTGCTTACCACCCAACATATTAACTTGCAGGAAAAGCATGCATACTTTGTCTCTCAGGGCCTGACTTATCTCACTTAACAATTTTTTCTAGGCTTTTCCCTTTCTGCAGAAATTGTAAATTATAAATGTTTCAATTATTGTTATTTAAAAATGCTAGAAATATTGGGATTACAATTCCATATGTCAGGGAAACAGGGTCACTCTTCCATCGCTGTCTCCCAGTTCTCCCCTCCCACCACACCCTCAAGTTGTACACTTCTTTATCAACATAGTGTCCAATGCTGCCTTTGCTTATCCTTTGTCCCTCTGCTCCCTTATAGTTTCAAAGACACAGAGACATAAAAAGAAAAGAAAAACATGAAAAAAGAGTAACAAAAAAAGAAACCCTTGTTTCTGTTTATAGAGTTCATTTGGTATTTTTTATTTTATTTTATTGTAAAGATGATGTACAGGCTGGGAATGTGGCTCAGTGGTAGACTGCTTGCTTGGCATGCATGAAGACTTGGGTTTGATTTCTCAGCACCACATGAACAGTAAAAGCCATCAGTGTCGCTGTGGCTCAAGTGCCAGAGCACTAGCCTTGAGCAAAAGAAGCCAGGGGAAGTGCACAGGCCCTGAGTTCAAGCCCTGGGACCAGAAAAAAAAAATGGTGATGTACACAGGCAGAGTGGTTACAGTTACACGAGTCATGTAATGAGTACATTTCCTTTGCCATCATCCTCTCCCAGATTTTCCCCTCCAGACGTTCCTCCCACAAAAGTTGCATAGTTCATTTCCAACATAGCATCTAGTGAGTATCACTGCTGAATTGGCTCACTCTTTTTCCCACCATTTCTGAGCTTCCTCTTCCTCTCCCCAAATCAGATGAACTTAAATACAAGACACAGGGTACAGAAATCATAAACAGTGACAGAAGGGAATAAGCCAATGGAAAAGAGAAAGAAAGAAGAAAAGGGAGAAAACGGGAAGAAAGAAAACAAAACCACAAACCATAAAAAAAACTCTCACTTCCATTTCTTGAAGTTATTTTCTATAAGTATCTTTTTATTTAATTGCATGAACATAAATCTGAGCCCCTGTGATCTTCCCCTAAGAATATACTCCTGTGTTCTCACTGTGTGAATGTTTAGCCTTCTGTTTAATTAATCATGTCCAGATGTAATCACTTATCTGTTACTATCCATTGGGTTTACTTATATTTTATAGGTACATTCTAATTATTACGAATGAGGAGAAGCATGAAGCCCATGTATCTTAGGTCTGGTTTCACTTAATATATTTTTTCCAAGTTTCCTTTTCCTTACAAATCTTTCTTCTGAAAGCATTGAATTCTGAAATGTATATGTGCCACATTTCATACACTAAGGGATATCTGGGTTGATTCCATATCTTGTATGTGGTAAACAATGCTGCAAAAAACATGGTCATGCTTGTGGCTTAATGTCACCTGGTTTGTGGTCAACTGAATAAATTGGATAAATGATTTTCCTTCCTTTGATGGCCAAAAATGTTGAACATTTCTTCATGTGTTTATTGTCCATTCTTACTTCCTCTTCAGAGAGGTCTCTTAAGTCTTCAGCTTATTTATTAATTGAGTTGCTTCTTGGAGGATTTGTTTTTCAGAGTTTTAATTGTTTTGACATATGAGTATATTTTAGATATGAGATCCTTCTCTGATGCATAGCTAGAAAAGATTTTCTCCCAATCTATGGGCTTTCTCTTTATCTTGCTACCTATGACCTCTCCAGTTTAATGCAATCCCATTTATCTGACCTTTCTTGATTTGTTTTGTTTCTGGATCTTTAAGAAAGTTTTGATCTGTACCAAGGACAACAAGTGTTTGCCCCATTTTTCCCTGTAATAGTCTCAGGGTATTTGCTCTTACCTCATAGTCTTTGATACATTAGGAGTTGGTTCTTGTGCAGGCTGATATACAAGATCTGACTTCAGTTTTCTGTAGATGTATAGCCAATTGTGCCAGTACCATTTGTTGATGAGGCTGTCTTTCTTCCATCCTGTGAATTTTTTCTCCCTTATCAAATATTAGATATCTATAGGTCTGTGAGTTCATTTCTGAGTCTTCTATTCTATCCCACTGATACTCAGGCCTATTCTTTCTTGTGGCAATGCCAAGCTGTTTTTGTTACCCACCTTGTATTATTTTGTATAATTAGAAGAACACAGGCATTTTGCCGTTCTGTTCCTCTGCTCAGAATACTCTTCTAGTCTCACTGTATGTGAATGCCTAGAAATCTGAATAATTTATTATATCTCAGATCATTTTAGATCTAGCTTCTGCTTATGAGAGAAAACACGTGTCATTTGTCTCTCTGAGCTTGGCTGACCTCACTAAACATGATTTGTTATAGGTCTATCCATTTCTCTGCAAATGTCATAATATTATTCTTTTGAATGGCTGTGTAAAATTCCATTGTGTTTAGGTACCACACTTTGGGGATAAATCGTGTTTTGTAGGACATCTGAGTTGTTTGTAAAGTTGGCTATTGTGAATAGTACAGCAATGAATACAGAAGCACAAGTTTGGGCTGGGGATATGGCCTAGTGGCAAGAGTTCTTGCCTCATATACAGAAGCACAAGTTTCTTTATGGTATTTTGCTTATGATGTTAGGGTAGATGCCCAGGAGTAGTAGGACTGGATTGTAGAGAAAGCCTATGTTTAGTTTGTTGAGGAACCTCCAGACTACTGTCCAGAGTGGTTATACTAGTTTACATTTCACCAATGGTGCAGTAGGGTTGCATTTCCCCCACATCCTCACCAACATTTATTATTGTTTAAAATCATGATGTAGTCATCTATCCGGGTTAAGATGGAATCTCAGGGTTGTTTTGATTTACATTTCCTTTACGGCCAGAGATGATGAGCATTTCTCCATCTGTTTCTTTGCCAATGTTACCTATTCTTCTGAAAAATCTTTCCTTAGTTCCTTTTCCCATTTAGTGATTGGCTTATTAGGTTTGGGAGAGGTTAATTTCTTGAGCTCCTTGTATATTTTGGATACTATTAGGCTATTGTCCTATGTGTTGCTGGTGAAGTTCTTCTCTCAGTCTGTTGGTTATCTTTCTAGTTTAGTAACTATGTCCATTGCTGTGCAAAAACTTTTTAGTTTAATGCATTCCCATTTGACAAGATTTTTTTTAATGTGCTGTGTCCCTGGGACTCTTTTTCATAAAGTTTCTGCCTATGCAGAAATTCCAGTGTGTCTCCTACTCTCTCTTGAAGTAGTTTCAAAGTTTGCTTCTGATGTTTACCTCATTGATTATGGATCAAAGAACAAAGGGCAAGTTAAGGTAATGGAAAAGACATTTCTCTATAAGATGTGGTTTATCAAAATGGGAAAAACAAACCAGCACTGGCAAAAATGTGGAAAGATTCAATCCTTATATACTGTTGCTGCCAATGCATATTGCTGTAGTCACAGGCTCTAGACTGCATCCTGCAGTAGTGCACAATGAAGTGTCCTCAAAAGACTGAAATAATTTTGAAAAAAGTAATTTTTGGTCACATACTGTGTAGAACTTATTCCATTACTTCAGGATAACCACTGATTTCCTTACTTTCCACTGATTTCCTTACTTTCCATGTGTAAATTAGGAATGCTGGAGATTATCTGAACTGACTAAAATATGTTTTAAAAAGTCTCTTCATGTTACATACACTTTATGCAAGTAACATGCTTTTTATGTTTGCAGCTTCAGTATTAATGAGCTTTTCAAAATGTTTCTTTAATACTTTTATTTTATACTTATTTGCTTGGTATATTTATCAAGTTAAAATTTCTATGACCCTGAGAGCAAAAGATTGCTCATTTTGGTAAAGAGGTTTTTGCAAATCTGAATCTTAAGCTTTCAGAACTATTGGCTAAGCACAATATTGGCAAAATGTAATCTAATATTAAGCCAAGTTTTATCTCATAGAAGATTGTCATTAAATTTCTCTTGAAAAATTCCACACATACAATACACAGTTAATCCTTTTGAAAAAAATAAAGAACTTGATTTGTAGTGTCACTTATATGTGACTTTTGTAAAATTGATTTCTGTATCATCATGAAAAATTCCAGATATCACTCTATCAGTAAACTTTTTCTCAGTTTCTGAAGAAATCTAGGAAGCATAAGTCAAGTTTTCAGGTTCAGTTTCACTAGTGAACTGGAAAGATCGAATGCTTGAATGCTTTTCTTTAGGGACTTTTCTTATGATTCATCAAAAGACGAAGCTAAAAGGCCTTTTGACACAGACATGGTAAAACTCTGAAACTGAAATTACAGTCTACTGAAAGCCTCTCTTGCTTTACTATCTATAAGAGGTTCATTATTTTGCTGATTTGTTTCCCTTGGCATCATTATTATCTGGTTTTACAGAGGTTGATATGTATTTATAGACATTGATACAATATAGTTACACTAATTCATCCTTTCCCAAATACAAACATATTATTGGGAGAGAAAAAAGCCTTTTCAAAATATAAATGTCAATGACTATAAAGAAACATAGTTACATATATAAATTTACCAACAGCAATTCAAAACGTTAGGCATTTTAATGACATTTTTTACCATTTTCAAAATAGATATGCAAATGAATGTAGTTAAATTTTGTACTTTTAAAAACACACAGATATACTGTAACACTTTTGCATAGGTAATTTGATGTGGTTTTATTTTAATTATATTGTCTTAATAGTTAATCATATCCATTTAATTTCTTTATTTAAAGCCTAACCCAAATCATTACAATGTGTAATTTTTATATATTGAAACTTAAGCTTCACCTCACTCTCTTTTATATCCTGAGAAAATTAGTTCTTATTTTAAGATGAGTATAACCTTCAAGTTTAGTTTTGTTTAGAAGTATAGCTTCCTAATTTCAGTTGCAATTTCAATTAAGCATGTATACTCCAATAAGAGAAAACTCATATCATTTATATATTTATATACATCTAAATTTATTACGTAATTATATTGTACATATTATACTTATATATTATTGTATTATATATTATATAATATATGCCTTATACATTTATATAAATTAAACACAAAATTATGTTATGACTTTAAATAAATCCTATGCATATTTTAATTTTTTATTATATTTAGTTATTTTTTATTATTTATTTCTCAATTGTGAAAGTGATATACAGAGGGATTACAGTTTCCTACACAAGGCAGTGAGTACATTTTTTATGCAACTTATTACCTCCTCCCTCATTTTTCTCCCAACTTCCCCCCTCCCCACCACTCTACCCCATGAGTTGTACAGTTGATTTACAGCAGAGTTTTGTGATTACTGCTGTTCTCTTATCCTTTGTCTCTCCACTTCGATGTTCCCCTCCCTCCCTAGTTCCAATAAATGTATATACAATGCCAAGGGTAGCAAAATCAATGACAGTGACATCCGGGGTAAACCATAGGGAAAAAAAGACAAAAGAAAAAGGCATAATTTTACATGCTATATTGAAAATAACAACATTGCTAAACCACTTGTTTCCATAAGTTGGAGTTCATTTCACTTAGCATCATCTTATGTGTTCATAAGGGCATAGCTATTGGGCTATTGTGATCTTATGCTATGACTAACCCTAACCTGTGCTAATTTTATTCCCTATGAGGGAGACCATAGAGTTCATGTTTCTTTGGGTCTGGCTCAATTCACTTAGTATAATTTTTTCCAATTTCTTCCGTTTTCTTATGAATGGGGCAATGTCATTCTTTCTGATAGAGGCATAGAATTCCATTGTGTATATGTACCACATTTTCCTGATCCATTCGTCTACTGATGGGCATCTGGGTTGGTTCCATATTTTAGCTATGACAAATTGTGCTGCCATGAACATTGCTGTGCTGGTGGCTTTAGTGTGTTCTTGTTTGTGGTCTTTTGGGTAGATACCCAAAAGTGGGGCTGCTGGGTGGTAGCGAAGTTCTATGTTTAGCCTTCTGAGGAACCTCCATACCGCTTTCCAGAGTGGTTGAACAAGTTTACTTTACCACCAACAATGTAGTAGGGTTCCCTTTTGGCCACATCCCCTCCAGGATTTGTTATCGTTAGTTTTTCTGATAATGGACATTATTCCTGGGGTGAGGTGGAATCTCAATGTTGTTTGGATTTGCATTTCTTTTATGGCCAGTGATGCTGAACACACTTCATGTGTCTCTTGACTGTTTTCTTTTTAGTTCTTTAGCCCATTTGTTAAGGGGGCATTTGGTTCTTTAAAGATTTGTTTTGGGGAAATATATTTTTTGAGTTCTATGTATATTTTAGATATGAGACCTTTGTCTGTTGTTTGGCCAGTGAGGATCTTTTCCCATATTTTTAATATTTTTAAAACACAAGAAAATGAAGCAAAAAACTAAAAATATTTCAAATGACAAAAAAACTAATTTCCTCCAGATTTAGTAAGAATTTAATGACCAAAGATCCCCATAGTACTAATTGATTGCTATGTAAGTATATAACAATATTTTTAAAAAAGAAAAACTAAAAAAACCTCTCAGATCATTCTTAATCATTACAAATAAAGAAAATGTTTTATTTTCTGGAGCATGCCTGCTTTAGAAAACAAATCTTGTTTAACTGAAAATCTGTGTTTTTGCTGCAACAGGTCTTTTATTTCTCTCCAATAACCAACCTCTGAAATAAACATTACCCCCAATTTACAGAGAACAAGAGTTTGATTCAGGTGGCCTTGGCCTCAGAAGTTCATCTGGTGATTTGTGGGATTGTGAGACATGGAATATTATGATGAAAGTGATGATGTTTAGTACTATGTCTTCTACTCATCATACACTGTCATATTGCATTGAAACCCCTCAGCACAACTACATAAATATATTTTTAAATAAAAAAATAAAATATAAAGAGAAAGTTTAGAAAGAAAAAATGAAATGATAAAAAAATTCAGTGGATAAATGATACTCAATTTTCAATTTGATCAACTATTAAATCTGTATATTTATCCTTATTTTCAAATTAATTTTCAAGTGATACATGACGACAAGTTTACCTACATTAATGAAATGAGGTATATTCTTTGTATGTAGAGGTTAGAAAAAGATAGTACTAACTCCCATTGAGGTGATGTTTTCAAATGAGTAAAATTGAAATTATGCAGAAAAGTAAATAATGTAACATTTAATTAAAAATCACATAATTTTCCTTTTGAATTCTATACAACATTAATGTATTTAATTTATCTCTATTACTTGAATATAGGGTATTTTTTGAAATGTCATTTAAAATAAAAACATGTGAAGATTGTTTTATGGGAATGTTGTTAGAATAGTCATGTTGAAAGAGACAATTACTAGAAAAGGTAAAATGAATGAAAATGAACACTCAGTGAACTAAGGTAGATATTTATGCTAATGGACTTTTTAATCCCTAAAAATAATACTCAGTTTCTCTAAATTAGTAGTCATAAATGAGGTAAACATTTGATTATATAAAGAGCTTAGTATGCTTATTAACAAAAGAAAAGAATAATGTCATATTTTTAACAAAAAATAAATAAATGGAACAAAGTGTTTTAATAAGCCTGACAGCAGAGTTTGAAGGATGTTAATGACCATTATAGAAAGTATAAAATTACACATTATCAATTGGAACATTTTCATATCCAGAAAGAAAAAGTTAGATTAAAAAGTCTACAAAGGTTATTTTATAACCGTCCAGAAACATAAAGAATAATATGACAATGAAAATAGGGAGTACATGGATAGAAAACCAATTGGCCATATTAACTCTTGTTTAATCCAAGTGTCTATTTATAGCTCCAGATACTTCATAGAGATCCACAAAAATATTGTTGCAATACAGGTAAGTTCAAAATTTTTAATGTAAAATTAGAAGAATCCACTGTTAAGGAGGTTTGTGGTGAAAGAGTGAAAAGTGCTACTGAAAGAAACTCTCAGGGCTATGACAGCCATTCAGAATCAGTGTGTGTAGATCAAAGGAAAGCTGAACTAAAATATCAGGCAATAAATATAATTATTCTAAGTGTCATCATTGTATTGACTGCTTAGACGGCAAACAAAAAAGGTAAACAACATACAGTTTCAGAACAAAACGACTACGATCTTTTACTTTTTTTACTTATAATAGTGAAAAAAATTAACAAACAAAATTTGAATTATTTATTATGTTTCATTGTTAAAGAACATGGGGCATATATGTATTTTAAAAGTTTAATCACACATTTGGAAGGCCAATAATCCTGTACTTATTTCGCCTCAAATTTTGCCTTATATATCTTACTGTCTATTGCATATCCTAGAATTTACAGAAGCTTACCTGTATTTCTACTTTAAGCAAAGTGTATTTCTGCTGTTCATAACACACACACACACACACACACACACACACACACACACACACTCATCAACAATAAGTTTAATAAGGACTACTGGAAAGCATGTAATTTTAGAAAATTAAATACGTTTTTCCAAGTGCATACAATGTTCTGCTCAATCCCCTGGATTTCAACTGTGACACTCATGCCTACACATTGTAAACCCATTTTCTCTTTCTTTCAAAACTTTCTTCCTCAAGGTTTGGGAAAGATGGAATCTCATAAGTGAACATTCTGTTTTGCCATTATTTGGTTATATTTTATTATTTCCTTGAAAGAAAATGGCTTTAGGGGATCTTTTCTTATGTAAATGTTCTGTATTTACAAACAAATCTCTTTTTATGATTTCTCTGTATTAGGATCCCATGTTGCTTTTTCTTAACAATATCAAAATAACTGTTTTTGTATGGTGAATCTCCATCTGAGCAAACAAATCTTCCTTTACATCTTTCCCAATCATCTTTCAGATTATGACAATGCAGCAGTTAAAGTAAAACTATTTTGCTTTATAATAATAGCATAACTTTCTTCTTAAAAGTTGAATCTATATTACGAGTACATACTATATATTATTTTTAAAAGGTAAAGGAGGTTTTCTTTGAAGAAATTATTGTTTAAAATCTCAATAACGTTTAAGTTATAATTTTTTTTCTCCTGTGTTTCAAATTTCATCTTGGTAAATGAAGAAAACAGAAAATCTAAACAGAAAAATGTTCTTGAAAATCAATGTTAAAAATTAAAACAGCAACAACAAAACTCCAAAGTAAATAACGCTATAAAATCACCTTAGCTTTCTAAAATATGAATAGTACCAGCACTCTGAGAGAAGAAATCTATGCAGAAATGTACACTGAAAAAGAAATATCAGTGCCTTGAAAGGGAGAAGTTTATTTCAAAATATAACAGTTATACTCTATGAAATAGACTCAATTGTTACCTTGCCAAATAGGCTGAAAGAACTGCCATTATTTGCAAAGGAAAAGTACTTTTCTAAACTGGATATCAATTGTGTGCAAGACAAGCATGGTTGACTGATTTGAAGTTTTGTGATAGGGGAAAAATTGAGAGAAAAGAATTGAAATAAATCTTACGCTTTCTTCCTGTGGACTGTAGGTGGTAAAGAAATATAAAATATGAAGTATTATTCAAGTAGATTTAATCTAAAGTGTTTTGAAATCTATATGGCAAGAACAAGGCAACAAATAAGGTGTAAGGGTTGGGTGACTACAGGTCAGAGCCCTGATTGCTCCTCTGCAACAGAACCAATGAAAATGAATTGTATCACAAAGCATGTTGATGCCAAGCCACAAGGAAGAGATCTCTAGCAATTTTGTCAAATACTAAAGTGTAATAAATGAGTAGGGGTTTGGAAATGTTCCATCATATTTTCGTGTGTATTCGTGCACATTACCAGTGCTATTAAAATTATCAGCCATATTCCTATTATTCATTTATACTGCTAACTGCTCTGTTTCTTCTTAATTATCCATGGAACAAAACCCCATGTACAAGTGAGACAATTGTGTCTCTGTACTCGCAGACAAAAGAGCACAAAATGCGAGGGGAAGGCTGAACTATAAAAATGGTCTGAGTTCGAATTCCAGTACCAAAAGAAATAAATGCACAAAGTAACAAGCACCTGAATGAATAAAAGGATTCAATGCAGAACCGGATTTACTTTTTATTTGTGGTTGTTGAAACAAATTTTGGTGAAGCTACAATTTGGGTGGAGCTCCTGCACTAACCCTCACAGACTAGATCAAACTAAAGCAGCCACTCATACTAAATGCCACACAATGAAATTGGCACCAGATGGAATGCTAGATCTATCCTAGGATAGATCCTAAAACTCAGCAATTTATTCTCTGAAATCAAAGATTCCAGCATAATTTCAACAGCCTAATATGGAATCACTCTTTAACCTTACAAAACGTAGCCTGAAATAATCAGTACTTTATAAAGTTCTTTCTCTCAGTTGGTCTTGCTAATGACTCAGTGGTGTAATTACAGAAGGATAAGTCAGTCCTGAAGGTAACTGACCCTTTAATGAGCAACACTGTGCTGATAGCCGAGTGGAACTTTTATCAGCTCTAAATTGGAATAACCAATCCTCCCACCTATTATTTTCTTCACATTGGGTCATAGATGCACCATTTGCATCTGACATTTCTCCCAACCTCAACTACCTCCTCTTTATTTTCTCTAATCCACATTCCTTTGCTGCATTTATTGGACAATGGTCTTCTCAATGGATCCAGATCAACATATTTACTTTTTTATGTAGTTGCTAATGCACAGAATATATAATTGAGTGACCACATTTGGCACACTTTAAAATAAATTATGTCTTAACATCTATTACATGTTAATCAATTATGCTCAGATATCTAATGTCAGGTAGAGTTGAATTAGATCTAGATAGGGAGATATAAATGTTCTATTCAATATGGATCATTAAAATTATATTTGGTTTTAATTGATGTTTGCTTTCCTTTTCCCAAAATTACACCAAATAAGTATTGGTGTACAGAATAGATCTCCTTGATATTATTTATAGTCCAAATAATATTTCACTATTACCAGTTTAATGGTAGAAAATACTGGAACAGGTAATTGTCATATTTTCATTTCAATCATTTTCAAGTCCTGAATAGCATAGCATGAAGTATGTGTGTTATTTATGTTGCTTCTCTAACAGTTTAGTGTTCCTTTTGTGAATTTATAAAAGAGTTAAAACATCACTTGGATAATAAAATATTATGTAAAGAATTTAATACAGGATTTAAAATTTTTTATTTAGAATTAAACAAAATAAAAGTATCAGACAAGAATATCTTTTGAGTAAATGAGTAAAAGAGGCCTAGAGGACATTATTACAAATGAGACTCGTGACTGTCACACATATTAAAAGAAAACCTTGAACACTGCGAGGTCAAACTGTCACATTTCAGTATATGAGATAACAGTGGAAGGAATTAACAATGAAAAATTGTTGCCAATTATACTTCATTTATTTGAAAATTAGGCTTCATTTAACACAAGAATCTGTTGACTATGAACTTTGACTACCAATGTTCCTTATGCAGTTATAATTTATTTAAATATTTAATGAACACACTTAAAAAAAAAACACAGTATAAGGATTGGGAATATGGCCTAGTGGTAGACTGCTTCCCTCATATACATGAATCTCTGGGTTTGATTCCTCAGCACCACATACATCACAAAAGCTGGAAGTGGTGCTGTGGCTCAGGGCTCAGGCCCTGAGATCAAGCCCCAAGACTAGCAAAAAAACAAACGAAAAAGAAAAAAAGCGTGCACATGTTTTTCAGTAGGTAGATGGTAGAAGAAAGGAATAGACTAGGGAGAGAGAGAAGAGTAAACACGACCAAAACACTTCATGTATATACATCAAAATGGAACAATGAAACTTGTCCAAGTTGGTTTGGTAAAAGCAGAAAGAGGGATGAAGGGGTGAGGGAGAGTTCATGAGTGGAAGTGAAACTGAATGTTACATACCGACACATGAAAAAGTAAAATTCCCTTGGACAAGTATTTTAAGAAGAAGGTTTCTAGGACATTCTTTTGTTTTGTTTTTTGCCAGTCTTGTAGCTTGAACTCAGGGCCTGAGCACTGTCCCTGGATTCTTTTTGCTCAAGGCTAGCACTCTACCACTTGAACCACAGCGCCACTTTTGACCTTTTCTATATATGTGGTGCTGTGGAATCAAACCCAAGGCTTCATGTTTGAGGCAAGCATTCTACCACTAAGCCATATTCCCAGCCCTCTAGGACAATCTTTAAAACAATAAAAGCCCTATACAACAGACCAACTGCTAATATCATACTAAATGGGGAAAAATTAAGAGCATTTCTCCCAAATCAAGAACAAGACAAGGATGCCCACTGTCTCTGTTTCTATTCAATATAGTGCTGGAATCCCTAGCCATAGAAATAAGGCAGGAAAAGGACATTAAAGGGATCCACATAGGAAAAGAAGAAATCAAGCTATCCTTATTCGCAGATGACATGATCTTATACCTGAAGGACCCAAAAAACTCAGCCCCGAAACTCACTGAACTAATAAACCATTCTGGCAAAGTAACAGGATACAAAATCAATCCACAAAAATCAACAGCCTTTCTGTATATCAACAATGCACAAGCAGAAAAGGAAATTATGGAAATAATACCATTTTCAATAGCTAAGAAAAGAAAGAATAAAATACCTAGGGATAAACCTAACTGAAGATATAAAAATATCTATTTAATAAAAACAATAAAAACCTAAAAAGAAAAATCAAAGAGGACACCAGGAAATGGAAAGACTTTCCATGCTCATGGATAGGCAGAAAAGACATGATGAAAATGTCCATATTGCCAACGATGTTATACAAATTCAATATAATCCCCATCAAAGTCCCAGCTACATTATTCACTGAAATAGAGAATCCAATCCAAAAGTTCAAATGGAGCAACAAAAGACCTAGAATAGCCAAAGAAATTCTAGGCAAAAGAAGCAGTGCAGGAGGAATCACATTGCCAGACTTCAAGATCTATTACAGAGCCATCATAAAAAACAGCCAGTTACTGGCACAAAAACATACCCGAAGATCAATGGAATAGGGTAGAAGACCCAGAAATAAAACCACACACTTACAGTCAGCTGATATTTGACAAAGGAGCCAAAGACATACAATGGAAAAAAACATAGCCTCTTCAACTATTGGTGCTGGGAAAACAGGGTAGCCACATGCTGAAAACTCAAAGTGAACCCAAGCCTATCACCATGCACCAAGATCAACTCAAAATGGATCAAGGACCTCAATATCAGACCTGAATCCTTGAAACTACTGAAGGACAGAGTAGGAAAGACACTAGAACTTATAGGCACAGGTAGGAACTTCCTGAATAGAGTCCCAGGGGCACACAGATAGGGGAGAGACTCAACAAATGTGACTCCTACAAAATAAACGTTTATACAGCAAAAGACATAGCCACTAAACTAGAAAGAGAGCCAACCATATGGGAAAAGATATTCACCAGCAAAGGAACAGACAAAGGCCTAATATCCATCATCTACAGAGAACTCAAGAAACTAACCCCTTCCAAACCTAGTAAACCAATTACCAATGGACAAGGGAGCTAAAGAGAGACTTCACAGAAGAAGAAATAAAAATAGCAAAGAAACATAGGAGGAAATGTTCAACATTCCTGGCAGTAAAGGAAATGCAAATAAAAACAACCCTGAGATACCACCTTACCCCATTCAGAATGGCCTATACTCTGAACTCAGGCAACACCAAATGCTGGAGGGGATGTGGAAAAAGAGGAACCTTTCTGCACTGCTAGTGGGAGTATAAACTAGTACAACCACTCTGGAGAACAGTATGGAGGTTCCTCAAAAAACTCAGCATAGACATAACTTATGACCCAGCCATACCACTTCTAGGAATCTATACAGAACAACAGGACCCTGGGTACCCCAAAGATACCTGCACATCCATGTTTATTGCTGCACAATTCACAATAGCCAAATATGGAAATAGCCCAGATGCCCCACTACAGATGAATGGATCCAAAATATTTAGCACCTGGACACAATGAAATTCTACATAGAGATTAAAATAATTAAATAATGACATTCAAGGGAAACCGACAAGCCTTGAACAAACAATGTTGAGCGAGACAAGCCTAGACTATAGAGAACAAAACATACAAAAAAAGAGAGAGATGACAAAGAAAACAGGAGGGGGAAAAATTAGAGCAAAAAAGGAACAGATTACATGAAGCAAGGAAAAAGAAGAAAGAAAGAAAGAAAGAAGAAGAAGAAAGAAGAAAGAAGAAAGAAAGGGAAGAAAGAAAGAAAAGAAAGAAAAGAGAAAAGAAAGAAAGAAAGAAGAAAGAAAGAAAGAAAGAAAGAAAGAAGAAAGAAAGAAAGAAAAGAAAGAAGAAAAGAAAGAAAGAAAGAAAGGAAAAGAAAGAAAGGAAGGAAGGAAGGAAGGAAGGAAGGAAGGAAGAAAGGAAGGAAGGAAGGAAGGAAGGAAGGAAGGAAGGAGACAGAGATATATACACATATATTAACATATATCACCCTAACTGGAAGGAATCATTCTCCAGTTACCAATCATAGAGGTCACAAGCACTGTGGACTAGAGGGACAATGGACATTAAGGATATGATCTGTTTATTTTATTTCACGTTTTTGTCTCTGAAAAATAATAATTAAGAAAGCAAGGGAGGTGGGTTGAAGGTCTGGGGGGAGGAAAGGAAGAATAAAAACAAAGAGGGAGGTAACTGCTATGACAAGAAATGTAGATGCAATCACTACCTTAAGTATGTAGTTGTAACACCTATGTACAGCACCCAGACAATAAAAAAACTTTCTTGGATAAATATCTAAATATAAATTGAGAATTAAAGTACAATATTTGAAGGAGTATATGTCATTTTGCCCTCATAGAGAGCTTGCAAAATGTAATCCCAAATAGAAGTAGTACCTTGTTAGGAAGACACTGTGACTGAAAGCCAGATGGATAGACAAGGAATTCTATAACCATAAGAAGTTATGTAAATGCAGTGCAGGAGCAAAAAAAATCAAACAAAAAACAAACAGTACTGAATAAAATAGTTTTACCCTTTTCCTAGGTCAATAATATTCTTAACTCACAATTAATGTGAGAATTTTCTAAGCTTCGATTATACATTTGAAACACAGATGCATTTACCCAATATATTTAAAATACTGAAATACATAAAGCAAATAGAAAGAATATTATCAGAGGTTACAGGTAAGAAGCAATGGGGTATTACTGTATAATAGATATAGAACTTAAGTTTTCAAGTATTACAGAGATTAGTGTAGTAGCCATGTGAATATACACAATACCAGATTTTATAGTTAAATTATTCATTATCCAAAATATATAAAAAACAAAATACTAAATTACAAAAGAACACATTTCTTTAATAAAGGGACAAATAGAAGGGTCACTTTTCACATATATACAGAGCTAGTAGAAACATGAAAAAAAAACCAAAAAACATGTTTCCACTTCCTTACGAACAGGGCAATATCATACTTTCTGATGGAAGCATAGAATTCCATTGTGTATATGCACCACATTTTCTTGATCCAGTTACCTCCTGAGGGGCATCTGGGTTGATTCCATATTTAGTGATAACAAATTGTGCTGCGATGAACAACTGTGCTGGTAGCTTCAGGATGGTATTGCTTGTAACCTCTTGAGTAAATGCCCAAATCAGGGGTTGCTGGGTCATTGGGGAGCTCTGTGTTTAGCCTTTTGAGGAACCTCCACCCTACTTTCCAAGGTGGTTGAAGAAGATTACACGCCTACCAACAGTGTAGAAAGGTTCCCTTTTGGCCACATCCTCTCCAACATTTATTATTGTTAGTTTTCTAGATAAAGGCCGTTCTTACTAGGGTGAGGTGGAATCTCAATGTTGTTTTGATTGGCCAGTGACTTAGAGCACTTCTTCATGTGTCTCCTGGCCATTCCCATTTCATCTTCAGAGAAGTGTCTCTTTACGTCTTTAGCCCACTTACTAAGGGGGCAGTTGTTTCTTTGAGGATTTGTTCTGGGGAAATTTAATTTTTTGAGTTCTTGTATATTCTAGATATGAGGCCCTTGTCTGTGGTGTGACCAGTGGAGATCTCCCAATCTGTGGGCTTTCTATTTATCTTGCCATGCAGAAGCTCTGTAGTTTGATAAAGTCCCATTTGTCCAACCTTCCATTGATCTGTTGCATTTCTGGGCTTTTTTCAAAGAAAGTCTCCACCTTCGTCAAGGAGCCCAAGTATTTCTCCTATTCCTTCCTGCAGGGTATCTGCTTTTATCTGGAGGTCTTTGCTCCATTTGGAATTCATTGCTATATGTATTTAATCAATTTTTCCAGCACCATTTGGTGACAAGGTTTTCTTCCACCCTATTTTTTAGGCCTTTATCAAAAATCAAGTGGCCATAGTTCTGTGGGTTCATTTCTGGGTCTTCAGTTCTGTTCCATTGGTCTTCAGGCCTGTTGTTGTGCCAGTACCAAGCTGTTTTTATTACTATTGCTTTGTAACAGAGTTTGTAGTTTGGTATTGACATTCCTCCAGCACTGTTCTTCCAGCTTAGGATTGTTTTTGCTGTCCATATAAATTTTTGGATTGCTCCCTCTGTTTCCTTGAAGAAGTTGGGATACTGATGGGTAATACATTGAATTTGTACATAGCCTTTGGCAGTATTGCCATTTTCACAATGTTAATCCTCCCACGCCAGGAGAATGGGAGGTTTTTTTCATTTTCTTAGTTCTGCTTTCATTTCCTTTTTCATCTTTTTAAAGTTTTCATCATAGAGGTCTCTCACTTCCTTTTTAAGGTTATTCCTACTGTTTTGAGGCATTGTAAAAGGATGTGCTTTCCTGATTTCAGCCTTGCTGTTTGCATTGTTGGCATACAGAAAAGTCATTGATTTTTGAGGATATATTGTAGTCCCTGCTACTTTGCTAAAGTTTGGATGAGCTCAAATAATTTGGGAGTAGAGTCTGTGGGGTTCTTTAAATACAGGATCATGTCATCTGCAGAGAGAGAGTGTTTTACCTCATCTTTCCCTATTGGGATCCCCTTTACATTTGCCTCTTACCTTATAACCCTCACTAGGAATTTTAATACTATGTTGCAGAGGAGTGAAGTGAGAGTGGAAATCCTTGTCTTGCTCCTGATTTTAAAGGCAATGGCTTTAACTTTTCACCACTAAGCATATTGCTAACTGTAGGTTTGTCATTCAGATCAAAATGGAGAAACTTGGAAAAAATCATACTAAGTGAAGTGAGGTAGACACAAAGAAACATGGACTCTATGTCTTCTCTCATTGGTAATAATTAGTACACATCTAGGATAGTCCTAGCAGAAGATCACAATAGCTTAATAGCTATGTACATATGAACACATAAGATGTGTAAGCAAAATGCACTCCAAGTTATGAAAATAAGTTGTTTATCATTGTTGTTGTCATTTTCAATGTACTATGTGCAACTGTGCCTTTTACTTTTGTCTCTCTTTCCCATGGTTTTACCACTGATGTCACTGTAACTGATTTTGGTACCCTGGGTATTGTATATACATTTATCGGAAGTAGGGAAGGGAAAGGGAACATCAAAATGGAGAAACGAAGGGTCAAAGGTAAACCAATACAACAGCAATACTTACAAGACAGTATACTATAATCCAACTCTATGGGGGGAAGGGAAGTGGGGAGGGGGAAGGTGGGAGAAAAATGAGGGAAGAGGTCAGAAGTTTGATGAATAAAAGTACCTACTTCCTTATGTATGAAACTCTAACCCCTCTGTACAACACTTTGAAAATTAGTTAATTAATTTTTTAAACAAAGAAAAATACTTAAAAACAGAAACATAAAAAACCTATTAGATATCATTAATTATCAAAGTTCTATTGAGATTCTATCTTACCCCAAGGAAAAAAATATCATCAAGAATACAAGTAAACACAACAAATATTAATTAGGTGGGGGAGGAAAGTCGTACAGACTTTTTGGGAATAAAAATTAGTCTGATCACTATAGAAATAAATATGTAAGTTACTTAAAAACCAAAATTTAAAACTCACATATAAAAACTATTATACAATAACATACATATACAAACATAGAAATCTATTTATGGAGTGATTACAGACATCTTAAATTACCTTGTATTATTAATGTGTATTAACTCAAAAATTCTAACAGTCAAAATATAGTCTATATTTTTCTCCCTTGTGTCTACAATTATTTTAAAACTTAACTTTTAAAATAAGCATTAACACTTTGAAAGTGTCTGTTAGTCTTCACATACTCTAGAGTTCAAGGCCATCCTGATACATGGTATGATCATTTCTCAAGAAAAAAAAAATGTATATATATATATATATATATATATATATATATACACACATAATATACATATATATACATATATGGCTCCTTTTTTCTTTTGGCCAGGAATCATGGTCATTGTCTTTATTTGTACTCACAATTCAAATTTTATGGGCTATCCATAAAGCTGATCTTTCTGCTTGTCATTTGAGGTAATTTTGTATGTGAAAAAGAAATATATATCATGAGAATTAGGAACCTCTGTGATCTTTCACCTAAAACTTTTGTCAGATGTTTACAATGGCAAGCAATACTTCACAGATATTTTAGACTCACTGTGTTGACCAAAATATTTCTAAATACTCTGCCTCCCAGCAGGAATAAGGAAGTCATCTTCTCACCAAAACTTTTGAGCTTGTGAGGAGTATTTAATGCTCTTTTCTTTTCTTTTTTAAAGATTCCATACTAATCGAAGGCCTGGATAAGTATGTCAAATACTTGGAGAAAAGAAAACCTACTTACTGCAGGTAACCATACTGTAAAAATGTTTGGAACTGTGAGAAATATTCCTATCAATATTTACAACAAGAAAAACAAAGACAAAAGAACAAAACTTTTGTTAAACCCAGCCTCATAAGTGAACTTATAAGATCATATTCATTTACTGGATGGGGGAAAATATTGCAGCTCACTTTGTTTGGACAAATTTGAAAGAGGTAGCAGATACTTCTTCATGTTTTTTCATATGAAATGTTGAAGTAGGCTATATCAACCAATATTTGACATTAATTTTAAGTAGAAAAAATCAAAATATTATGTAATAAAATATTTTAAAGAAAATATGCAACCTATTTCTAGTCATATGTTGCAGGTCCATGCTTCTACTGTTTGAAATATCAGTTTAAGTATATATCATATGTCAATTAAGTTATAGAAAATATCAAAAGAAGCACTGAAGGAAGTAATGAACTATGGTTTTCATTTACATTGAAAAAATACAAAGGAATTACAGTCTGGCTTCATACACAGTTCTGAGAACAATGTATAAAAAAATCTGGAAAGTAAAGTAAATCCTTTTGAATAAATTAAGTATACAAATGAGAAATGTGGCATTTCAAGAGAGTTTCACAAACCCTTTGTGTTAGCTGTTCTTTTCACAGGATATGATAAGCCTTTTAGCAGAAGCAGAGAAACACTTTGTCATTTCCCCTTTGTAAATTGAGCTTTATTTCTAAATCACAACACTATTCACAGACAAGGGAAGCTAATACAACCAGCAGTGCATAGGAGTTTTGACACAAACTAAAGAGAAGGCAGAAACTATTTGTATTGCTTTGCTGCCATGTCATTGTAAAGCACATACTGCTGGCTTACAACTAAAATGAATTTCTTTCAACATTAAATGCTAGATTTCTGAGGTCCTGGCTGATTTCTTCTGAATTCTTTCTCCTTGGCACATCATCTTAGGTCTTCAAATGATCTCCCTGTGAACTGGTCCATTTCTTTCTCATTTTTTTTATAAAGGATACTAATCATATTGAGTTATGGTGACCCTAGTGACCTCATTTTTAATTCAATGACTTCTCTCAATGATCAGTATAAAAATAATCACATATTTCTGTATTAGTTTTGAGGATTTTGATCTGAGAATTTCTGGGCAAGTGTCTATTTTGGAATATTACTGTACTATATAATGTTTGCTGATTTTTCCATTTATTTTATCTTTGCTACTTCACAGTGGCATTACATACATATATTATGACATTATAATCATGTACCGTGTGAAGTTATTTTTCTTTCATTTCTCCCTTTTGTTTATCCAAATTTTATCCATTATTTGGTTGTTACTGTATTTGATTTTGGTACCCTCTGTTTTGTATATACATTTATCTGATTTGGTAAAGGGAAGGGCAATAACAAAGTGGTGAGACAAAGGACAAGGGGGAACCAATGCAACAGCGATACTCACAAGACAATATGTTGGAAATGAACTGTACAACATGGGGAGAGGAGGGAAAGTGAGAGAAAAATATAAGAGGGTGTAACCATGTTCGACAAGAAATATACTCAATACTGAAACATATGCAACTCTAACCTCCCTATACATCACCTTCATAATAAAATTAAATAAAAAATAATTTAAAAATGTAATCACAAATGACACAGAGCTTAAAAATAGTTCTCGGTTTGCTTGTGAGGCATGTCAATCATATCAAGTTAGGATACACGTGAGACGATCCTAAGTGAAATGAACTTCATGTCAGGAAAACAAGGGGCAGCTCACTGTTGTAGTTATCTTCAACACACCATGTGAAACCATGCCCTTCTTTTTTCTTTTCTTTTTTTTCTTTATTCCCTTCCTGTGATTTTATCTCTGATAGCACTGTAACTGATATATATATCCAGGGTATTATGTATTGGAATTAGGAAAGGGAAAGAGAATACCAGAATCGAGACACAAAGGATAAAAAGACAAACCAATGCAACACCAATACTTACAAGACAGTATGCTGTAAACCAACTGTACAACTCGGGGGGGGGGGGGGGTAGGGAAGTAGGGAAAGGGAGATGGGGGAAAATGAGGGAGGAGGTAACAAGTTGGATAAGAACTATACTCATTATCTTACATGTGAAACTGTAACCCCTCTGTACTTCACTTTGACAATTAAAATATATATATATATATATATAATTTTTCAAAAAGGAATAAAAAAGAAATTCTTATCTTGTCATGGTTTGACTTAAATTTCATTTATTTGTAACATTATGACTTGTAATACAAGTTCAGTAAAAATGAAATCTGGAAATTTAAATGTTGACCTTTCTGCAGGATGGAACTATGTGTTATGATATTTCCACAGTAGTAGCAAGGCTAACTTCATAGTAAACCATTAAGTTAAGAGGTTAGGAATCTACACATTGGTGCTCTGAGAAATTAAGCTGTGATATAGCAGGTGTATTTTGTATGTATTGGACTTGTTCTCTCTGAAAATTTCAAGTGTACAGTACATTAATATTAAGTATACTTCCTAGGATGTAAGTTTGGTCTCCAGTGTTTATTTAGATTTTGCAGAGTCTGTACCTGTGTGATATATTTTAATTAAACAAATTGATTAAATTTAATTAGCTACATAAAGAAAAAATAAATAATAAACAGGTTGTTCAAACTAAGCTAAAGGAAATTTGCAAAAAGAGAAAATAAAATAAAAAATTAACAAAAACTGAGAAGGAAAATTAATTAAAAACAGAAAAATATAATATATAAGAATAATATCAAAGTAAGGCTTTGTATTAAAGAAAACAATACGTTTCAAAAAAAGTGGAGGAAATGAAGTTGATTAGTAAAACTAATATCTCTTTGACATTAAGTAATATCTCATTGACATTAAAGGAAATTTTGAATTGTTAATGTGAAATTGGAAATAATAATATGAATTAAATAATTATAAAGAAAACAAAATGAGCCATAGTGAAGATAATCTTCATTCATCAAAATCTAAAACATATAAATGAAGCAATGAAGACTCTAGGGGAATCAATTCCTTCCTTCCTTTCTTCCTTCCTTCCTTTCTTCCTTCCTTCCTTCTTTTCTTTTCTTCCATTCTTCCATCTTTCTTTTTATTTATCCTTCTCTCCTTTCTTCCCTCTTTCCTTTCTTGCTTGATTCTTTCTCTCTCTCTTTATTTCATTCTTTCTTTCTCTTTGTTATTTTAAATTAATTTATTAATTGTCAAAGTGATGTACAGAGGGGTTACAGTTTCATAGGTAAGGCAGTGAGTACATTTCTTATCAAACTTGTTACCTCCTCCCTCATTTTTACCCACCTTCCCTCCTCCTCAATTCTCTCCCCTACCACCTGAGTTGTACAGTTGGTTTACAACATACTGTCTTCTAAGTACTGGTTTTGCATTGGTTCACCATTTACCCTTTGTCTCTCCACATCCTTCCATCTTTCTTTTCTTTTCAGTTTTCTCTCCCTCAATTTATTTATTTATTTCCATCTTTCTTTCATGCTTCTTTCTTTCTTTTTTTTTCCTTTCTCTTTGTTTTTCTCCTTCCTTCTTTCCTTTTCTTCTTTCCTCCCTCCCTTCTTTCTTTCTTCTTTTCTGTCTTCCTGGGTAGTACTCTTTTGTTGTTGTTTTTTTAACTGCAGTCCTAATGCTAGAAAGCTCCTCTACTAGTTGACCTCTGTCACCAACTAGCCCTTCTTTGCCTTATTTTGTATATAGGGTATCCTGTGTTTTTCATGTCTATGCTGTTGTGTCATTAAGATTTCAGACATACCATAATTTCACTGAAACGAAGAAATAATTTTCTTTCAAGAACACTCATGAATCCATGATTAATTCTTTTATTCTTCCTTTTTGAAAAAGGAAATCTTGTTTTACCTCCCAAGATATTGTCTAGAGAAAATTGTTTCTCGGCTCCATCAGAGATGTATATGATCACTGACTACCATGTAGCTGAAGGTTGCAATTCGATATGACATGAACAATTTTAAGGTTACACTAGTAATTAGAAATATTTTAACATTCCTTTTTGAGATCCCAGAAGATGGCAGTAAATAAAGGTATCAACTTGTAGTAGAAAGGAAAGAAATTTATCCATCAAAGTACAGAATTTTAAACATGCCTCTAATATAAAAAATAAAAATATATTAATTATCATTTTAAAAACACACTGCCTACATTAACACATTTATTGCAGTAAAAGTTCACTTCCTTTTACTATGAATTTCCCCTCCTCCACATATATAGTCCATAAATATATTTTGTGAAAAGGAATGATGCAAAATGAGACAAATCAATAATGGTTTTATGAGGATTTCCAACTCTCTAAAAGTTGAACCAATAAACAAAACCATTAACTGAAAAACAATTCTTCTCTAAAAAATGCTGTTAAATATTTTGTGGAAAGTTAGGGAAGTTGTTATAGAAATTTTTATGTAAAAATTAGTATCTGTATATTCTGGCATTTTGGAAGTCTCTTGGCTATTTAGATCTCTTTCTGAAAATGTGAATAAAACAGGTTAAATCATAGAATAAGAATGTAATCAAGATTATTAGCTTTCACGCCTCAAAACAATGCTTGAAAATTAGGCATTAATAAACTATACAAAATAATAAAATATAATGTGTTATTTCTGTTTTCTTTCTTTTATTGTCAAACTGATATACAGAGCGGTTACAGTTTCATACTTTAGGCATTGGATACATTTCTTGTATTGTTTGTTATCTCCTCCCTCATTCCCCTCCTCCACCTTTCCCTTCCCCCCATGAGTTGTTCAGTAGATTTACACTAAACAGTTTTACAAGTATTGCTTTTGTAATCATTTGTCTTTTTTACCCTGTGTCTCTCGATTTTGGTATTCCCTTACAGTTTCCTAGTTCTAATACCTGTATACATGGTTTCCTGTATACTCAGATAAGATACAGAGATAGTGAAGGTATGACCACAGGAAGGGGATACAAGAGAATCATCAACAATAGAAACTATGGTTTCACATGACATGTTGAAAGTAATTACAACAGTAATATAACAGTTGTTTCCATAACATGGAGTCCATTTCATTTAGCATCATCTTTTGTGTTCATAAGGGTATAACTATTGGGCTCTTGTGATCCTCTGCTGTGAGTAGCCTAGACCTGTGCTAATTATTCCCTATGAGGGAGACCATACAGTCCATGTTTCTTTGGGTCTGGCTCACTTCACTTAGTATAACTTTTTTCCAAGTCCTTCCATTTCCTTACAAATGGGGCAATACCATTCTTTCTGATAGAGGCATAAAATTCCATTGTTTATATGTACCACATTCTTTTCAAGATAAATATGTAATAAAATATCCCCTATATATTCAATTATAATGTGAAATTAATGGCATTGTGTATGCTAATGTGCAGAATTTTTTGTTAGGACATATCAGTAATTTTCTAATTGATTAAATGAATATTCCACCATTTACCCAATTATATCCCAAACTTTCAAGGTGCTATCTTGAAGTTGGATGTTGAAGTTGGGGCTGACTAACTTTGCTTTACCTCCTCACCTTTTTTTTTTTTTCCTCTGATTCCAGCTTTTTGTGAGAGATATAATAAATTCAGTGACTTCTAAGATTATGAATCAATTAAAGTATTTTTTGCCATCAAAAGTCTTGTTCTCAGACAGTATTCTGTGGGATATAATGTGGATATGGATGTAATTTTGTAAGGCCTCTAATTGTCATATTGCAGAAGTTAAAAAAGGAAAGATAGCTCCAAGCTGGACTAGATGCATATTTCCATAAGATTGCATTGATGACCTGTCTAGAATACTAGAAGTTTAAGATATTTGTTCTGCCCTTAGATGAGCAACTCTTGTTGCTGAAAAATTACCAAATGTGCACACTCTGCCACCTCAGTGAATAAATGAATACTGCTTTCCCTGAATGGCCAACCAAAAACGATAGCTATCTTGCATGAGAGTGACCTCAACTACCAAGTTATGGATCTTCTTTCAATAAATGATCTTTGGCATTTATGAAAATGAGACTAATAAACAGCACATTCATTTGCCTGTTCTCAAATTCACCTCTCTGTGTATGTGTGTGTGTGTGTGTGTGTGTGTGTGTGTGTGTGTGTGTGTGTGTGTGTGTGAAAGGACCAAATAAATTTTAGTTTATAGACTATAATAGTGTATATATTTTGCTTAATCATTTGGAACAACTAGGGAATCAGTCCTTTCTGCCTCAGGCCACCACTTTCTCCCCAGAAACAGCAACAAAGGTATTTTCTAGAAGTTCTTACACTCTGAATAATTTTCCCTCATGGATGCCATACATTCATTAGTAGAACTGTGACACAGAAGCCCACTCATTGATATCATCTGAAGTACATACTGTGATCTTGTCTCTGGAGCAACAGATCATAAGTAATGATTTTGCTCCTGGCACCAATGGCTCATGTGTGTATTCTTAGCTACTCAGGAGGCTGAGATCTTAGGATCACAGTTCTTAGACAGCCTAGGCAGGAAAGATGGTGATGCTTCTATCCTGTATGCCCCCACCACCCCAGGAAAGCCAGAAATGGAGGCGATGTAGAGTGCTATGCTTTAGGAAAAGGAGTTCAGAGATAGTGTCCATGCCATGATTTCAAGCCCTAGGAACAGGACAGGCACACACACACACACACACACACACACACACACACACACACACAGACACACACATGTTGGGGACAGCTGTGCTTTTAAGAGGCCACAGTTGGCTTTAGCCTGTCCCCTCTCCTTCCGCCTTTAACAGGAAGAGAAGCCCTCGCCCCTGGGGGTCTATCCCGTGTTTGATGGCCAGGACCCCAGAACCCAACCCTTGGGGGGCTGGGTCTCTGCCCAAAAAGAAGTCCCCTGACATCACTTGATGGACAGCCCTTGTGGGCAACCTTTAGTCCCTCTCCTGTGCCCGCCCTTGGGGGTCTATCTGTTGGCTCCTCATTTGAATAAACCAGAACGCCCCAGAGGCTTTCTCCGGGACTGCCACGTGCCTGTGTCTTTCCTTGGGCTGGAGGGCATGGGGTCTCGCAACCACATGTGAACCGAGGCTGCATTGGGACTCTGCTTCCGCGATTAATCCCGATGGCCAGGGAACGTGAGAGAGCGAGTATGGATCCCACACGGAAGAAGCAGACAAGCCCAGGAACCCCCCTCCCACGCAGATGGGGGGTAGCGCGAGGCCCGGCACACACACACACACACAGACACACGAGATGGGGGGATGACTTTGGAGGTCCATGTATTTCCAGGGAGTGATGCAAGTGGATGTCATGGAAATCTGTGGATGTCAGGCAAATCCATACCTTTGATTTCTAAGCTTTCCATATCTTCTGGATAGAATTCAGCCTGATTTCTCATAAATATTTGTTTTTCATGCTCTATTCATGTTTCTAATCTTATATAAAAACAAACAAACCATGAGTTAATTGGTCTAATACCAACCCTACTGTGCTGCTTCCCATGTTCAATTCTCTGACTTAGAATGCTGCAGTACATGCCAGGAGCCCAAGTTAAGTCTGAGACAGAGGAAGATGAGAATATTTTTTAGTACTCATAAAAACATTACAGCTCTAATTGGTGCATTTAAGCTGACAAGCAGCTGCAGAGAATCTTTTGGCACAATTTTTTGAAACTTTCACTAGCAACAAAATTGTTACACTGCTACATTTTTAAACTATAATGGAGCTAGACCAAACACATTTAGTAGCCACTCTCTCCCTTCATTTTTTCCCTATCTCTAAAAGAAAATCAGAAACTGGGTAATTTATAAAAAGCAAGCATTTATTTCTAGGAGTTTTTGAAGCTGAGAAATCCATGATCAGTATGACTCCACTTGCAAAGATCGCTACTCTTTGCATCCCATTGTGGAAAATGGAAAGAAATTGTAGTTTTATGGAACAAAGGAGGACCAAACTCACTCTTTAATAAATCTAATATTGTGACAGTAAGTCCACTCCTATGCAGGCGAAACCCTTTTCTATGATAAACAGTAAACACTCTCCTGTGTCAGTTAATATATTCATGAAAACATAGGTCATCTTAAGTCTCCTCTTAAGTTCTGCATGTCAAAACTGCTACACTGGGGATGAAACCTTTAGCACATAATTTCTAGGAGACATACTTAAGCCATATCAATCTTCTACAACATAGTTTTCACATATATGTCAAAATGGTGTGGTTGCTTAGAAGGAGTTATTACCACTCAATTGCTAACAGTAACTGGCTTCAAACCAGAAAGGAATTCAGCTCCACAATGTGAATCCATGTGTCTATTTCTTAATGTTTGATTCACTGATGTAAATCATAAAAATATCCAATTCCCTAGAAAGCAGATAAAATTATCTGTGTCAAAACTTCATGGGCCTATGAAAGCCTGAGAGTAATATGCAACAGAAGCAGAAAACAATAGAGAGAAATACTAGAGACTGCATTACATATAACAGGCCACAGTTTCACAAACTGTTGCTTAGTTTCATAACCCTTTCCAGAAAAGCATTTTGGAGGAAGTCCATAATATGGATTGAATATAGATCTGTAATTTATTTGCAAATGATTTAGAAAAATAAATGGTAGCTACATAAAGTAATCAGGGACAAATAGTAATAAATATTGATTATGGAGGGTGCACACATACACATAGTAAATTTTGCCTAAAATATTTTAATCCAAACTTGGAAAATGAAGAAAAAAACACCAATTTATGAGAAGGCATCATTAATGTGAAATTTGAAGAAAATGAAATAAACTGGTATTTCAGAGTTCTTAAAAAACATAAACAATATTAATCTATGAAGTATATTTACTTTCCTTGCTAATATTTATGAATACTGCTAATGAATGATCTTTTTAAATGTTCAAAAATAAAGTTATGTCATGCTTGGGACCAAGGATTAAATTTATCTGTGTGTGTGTGTGTGTGTGTGTGTGTGTGTGTGTGTGTGTTTGTGAAGATAATGCAAATTCTTCTGACCTAATTTCAGTCAAATGATGGTGACAATAGAATGAAACTATATTCCAAAGACTGTGTTGAATCAGGCTACAGTTTTTTTTTAAAAGTGTCATACTTACTTGTCATAAACTTCTTAAATGGCTGATTTGCCTCCAGAGCGTATTAAAACAATATTTTTGAAAGATAGAGACTTTTCATGTCTTGAGGAGGCATTGTATGGGAATTTTTGTGAATTTTTTTGCAAGTTGCATGGCATTATTTTCTCTTCACCTCAAATAATATGACATTTAGTGGGAAGTTGTTCTTCCTAGTGGATAGAGTGCTATGAACTATGATACTCTAAGCAAAGGGAAAGAAAAAACCTAGCTAGAGCAGCCAGAAGAGCAGGGAGAGTAGAGAATGTTCATCTCTGATTGTGTAATATGGGTATACAATCTAAGGCTAACACAAAGACTGCCTTGAGATCATTTAGACATGATTCATGCTTATCAGAAAGGGTTCTATTAGAGAGACTTCAGGGAATATTCTACCTCATCTAGGGACATTAGATTATTTAATGATATATTAGTTTAAACTCTTATTGTTATATTCCACAAGGCTTTATTAATTACCAAGTCAGGCTAATTGTATCCCTTAAGGAAAGTACAGAATTTATATTAGTTAAAGTGAACAGCAAAGGCAAAAGGCCTACACATATAATTGAAGGTGAAAGATTCATTGAGCAGTTAAGATTTAAATGAGAGAATGAGAAGGGAATAAAATGCTTTTTGCTGTTTCATTCTATGATTACTGTTCTGTTGAATAGTCCTTTTATATACCCAGAAGAAAGCTTAATGCTCACTTGAAATTTCTGTTTTTCAGTAAATTTGCATATTTTCAGAATCATGAGTTCAAATAATTATATATGTAGTATCACAAAAATAGACACATACACAAAGTACATGTAAATTTAAATTTATCATTATTTTGAAGTCTTTCAACATATTCCTGCTTACATATTTATTTTCGTGGGTTTGAATCAGTAAATATTTCAAATTATTATGCATATTCCTAGTTACTTTTAGGATATTTTCACTTGAATTTTATGAAAATTACTTGCAGCATTCTTCTTGATCCAGTCTGTGACATGAATTTATTATTACAGAAATGAAAATAAAAGCAAATTGGTCTGTGTATTTAGAGAAACTAAAGATATAACAAGAAATACATGGGTGGGGGGAGGCAGGGTGTAGAAGTAAGTTGGAAGACAAGAAAAAGAGTGGCTCACATTTGCTTAGCTAACTTATTTTTAGTCATTTTTTTTTGGGGGGGGTTATAAAAGCCCTTTTATAAAGCCATTTTTAAACAAAACAAGAGAGTTTACAAAAGGAAAAAAAAAGATACAGAAAAAGAATAACTTGCTCTGTATGTCCCCAAAAGAGGGAGGAAAAAATAAAGGGGACAGTGCCAACATGCTCAACAATAATGGGTTCTTTTTCTTTTTAATACAAAATACAAGCAAAGGATATGCATACTTAAAACAAAGCTCAAGAGCAGACGCATAGTCCTGGAAACCCTTCAATAAAAGCAAAGCAGGAATTTGTTTTCTTTGTTTATGCAGATACATACAGAGACTGGGATATGTAAAAACTAAGTATCACAAAAGATCATCACACAAATCCTACCAATTCATGTTGTATCTTTAATTCACGAACATGGTTGACAAAATCATGTTCACTCCAACCCCATTTCATTTAAATTAAAGGGAAAAAAAAAAACTTTAAATAAAGTGGTTACATTCAAACTTTAATTTCCTTAGTACCATGCTGCAGATTTCAGCACTGTTAAGGTATTGCAAGAATGCCCAGCCCTCCGGTATCTGATCATGTATCCAGTGACATGGCAGGATGAATGACAAAAGGGAGGCCTGGTTTCAGCCATGGACTAATGAATTAATACAGTTAAGCAGGTTCTTCTTTTACCCTTCCTGCTTACAGCAGAAAAGATTAAGGACTAAAACAAGAAGACTGGACGTTTTAGAGCCAGCATAATGCAGACTAAAAGATGAATCAAGGCAAACAATTACTGAGAACTTGGCTGCTGCTTAACCTGGTAAGTCTTAGTCTTTCCTTAAGTCTCACAGGAATTTGGTGTATAAAGGTTTGCTGCAACACCTTCACGGTAAACAGACTTAAGTAGAGCTCTTATCTACAAATCTTGTAACAAATACTTCTGGAGGAAAAAACAGATTCGCTAATTTTCAGAAGACAAAGGTTTAGTTGCCAGGCATATACAAATGCACTGACATATGGAAACCTAAGCAATAAAACAGAAACATAAAGAGCTAGTTTCTCCTTGACCTTGAGAAACACCATTTACTATTTGAAAGAATTAATTCCAGCTCTGGTACTATTTACCAAATAGTTCTAAAAAGTTTTATAAAGATAATCCTGACCAAATGGGTTCTCTCAAATCACAGAAAGTCTTGGTTTCTTTATTTTCCTTCATAGAGTCATTGAGTGATATGTTGGCTGAAATATTTCTAAGTACTGAGTCCAAATGTTAAGGCATTCAGTGCTTGCAGTCATTCAACTCCTATTAAACACACACACACACACACACACACACATACACATACATACACACATACACACATACACACATACACATACACATATACACATACATACACACACATACACACATACACATACACACATACCCACATACACACATACACACACATACACATACACATATACACATACATACACACATACACACACATACACACATACACACACACACACCCCATGTTCTATAGCTTGGAGAAGATATTTAGAACTGGTATTCTCAATACATAATAGGAATAACTACAGTGATTCTAAACTCTATCAGTTTATATAATAATCTTCACAGGACTGTAATTTGAATAATGTAGTTATTCATTGTGTTTGAATTGGGGTTGGTGTATATTACTAAGTTCTATAGAATATTGTTTCCAATATTCTTTTTTGTTTGTTTGTTTGCCAGTCCTGGGCCTTGAACTCAAGGCCTGAGCACTGTCCCTGGCTTCTTTTTGCTCAAGGCTAGCACTCTGCCACTTGAGCCACAGCGCCACTTCTGACCATTTTCTATATATGTGGTGCTGAGGAATCGAACCCAGGGCTTCATGTATACGGGGCAAGCATTTTGCCACTAGGCCATATTCTCAGCCCTTTGTTGCCAATATTTTGCTGTCCAAATGGAATTCAAAAATATACAATTTTGAATAAACTACAGAAAAAATTATTTTGAGTGAGTCAGGCTTTCTGTGGGTATAAAGAGACAGAAAATAAAACATAATTTAATATTAAACAGTATCTATACTCAAAGTAATAATGACTTCACATTATCAAACTATCACATTATAGGTCCTTGCAGCAAGTGCCTGATGATTCTCCAATATGCACTAAACATTCAGAGGAAATCACTGATTTCATCTCTATTTTATTTTTATAAATTTTGACCTATGAAACCCTGGAATGAAAAGCTACCCTACCTCAAGATATTTGCCATTCACCTTGGGAATATAATTAAGATTCAGCCCTATTATTTCATGACAATGAAAAAGCCATTGATTGTGTAGCTTTTGAAATCCTGTATCACATTAGGCTCTTTTGAATAATGATGCCCTTGGCTTAAGAAAGGGAGAAAATTGACTTGACCTAATTAGAACCTCAGAAGATCCTTTCTAATACTTCTTTTTCTAAAACTTATGTGGTCCATATGCCAATTAACAATTGCACATTTTTTAAAGAAATCTTCTGTCAAATGGAGATAAAATGATATATGTTAAAATAAGCCAGAATGTAAGAAGTGAGATTTGTCAGGATCTATAAAACATCTAAACACAATGCACATCAGTGAAGTTTCAGCATAGGACAACGTGCATCATTATTAGTCTCAAGAAGCTGAGATGAAAAGGACAGAACTGTGCTAAGAGTGGCACGCTGATAGGATGAAAGGACCTCTCTTCAAGCATAATTAGTCTACACTTCAGTGGATAATGAAGCATTTTTGTTACCTTGGTACTATCTTTTTATCTTCTTTCATTTTCTACTACAGTGAGGTAGTCCTGCTTATTATATCTGAGTGAATCAGAGCCAAGAAACTACAGATGGTTTGGAGTGTTTGGCACTTGCAGTTTTCATACAAAGTCATAATTAGTTGAACTTGCACACCTACATAAGGAAGTAAAAACTGTGAAATGAAATTCAGCCTCCTGTTACACTAACAAGATTCACTATGAGTTTACTTACCCAAATCCATTTTCATAACAACTGTGTATCCATCTTTTTATCCCTTATATAATTAAAATTATCTTTTCCCCATTTGCGCTGTGGTATTCTAACACACCATCTGAAATGGTCCAATAACTATTACTTTCTGAGTGTGCCCATACTGCCATGTTTTCTGGTATTTATCACAGAATATTGTTTCAGGTTTACTATTTATGAATATATGAAATTTAGAAATTACTATTTTACTTTGTTTTCTAAAATTAAAATTTATAAGTTTAAAATACAGATATGGGTTTAATAGCCCTAATTTACACATTGGATCATAAAGGTTGTTCCAATTTAAAGATTTTGAAATATTTGTACTTTACTGGTTGAGCAATCTTTATATGACAATCTGACTTAAAAATCATAGGCTTGTCAACGTATGATACTGTAACCTCTCTGTACGTCAGTTTGATAATAAAAATTTGAGAAAAAAAAATCATAGGCTTGTAATTTACATAAATACACCATAGTTCAGAACATATTGGTCTTCCTATTGACCATATTAAAGAAATGAAACCTTCATTGGAAAGATTTTCTGTGACATACTTCAAACTAGCCTTCCAGCTAGTTTCCAGTGGAAATTTTGGTCTTTTCTACATTCCTATGAAAATAAAATTTCTCTACCACACATAATCCTAATCTGCATGTCAGATCCAGTGTCTTTTGTTCATGGTATCCTTCCTTATCAGATCCTGCACACTAAATTTCAAGTGGAAAACCTCTGAAATGCACTGTTAGTGATACCTTTATACCACATTTTTCTCTAATTCATTCAAGGAGAATATTGACTTCCTACTACTTAAAATATATTGAAAGTATGCTGTTTTCCATATTGGTGACGCTGAACCAATTTTCATAAAGTCTACTGTATATTAGATCTTTACAGATTTATTGCTAATTAAATGTATGTAAATGATACAGATTATATAAATATTTATATTTTATGGGCACTTGGATGAAAACAGGGTTCTATAGAGAAAAAAACATGACTGGCTAATAAGGCAGGATCAAGAGGACTAAAGACACAATAAAGTAGTTATTTTCCAGGTAAATTAATTTTAGGAAAATTAAATTACTAAATCACTGGTACAAATTGAGGAATAAAAGGGAAATCTAATGAATGCTGACATACATAAACAAACAACAAGTGTCATCTTTTTAGTTTTTTAACAAGTGTCATCTTATACTCAAGAAATAAAGGAAATTCTCCTAGCAGAATTTAGCTACTTTTTTCTATAAACAGCTGTGGATAGTTTGAAATACAAACCACACATAATGCTAAAAATGAAGTAAAGAAATTTCAAAGATCTTGATGATTTTCGGGTTTTGAGGATATTGCAAAAGTAGGTAAATGGTTATGAAACTTACAAAGCTATCACAAAAAATTTAAAAAAAGAAAAAGAAAGAACCAAAGCAGCTTCAAAGTAGGAAGCTAATGATTGTCCATTAAATGCAGCTAGAGTTATAATTAAATCTAGAAAAACTTGTCATTGAATAGACACAGACCACTTACAGCTGAAATTCTTCGAAGCTGTCAAAGTATTAAATAGAAAATTTAGGAGAAAGAGAAGAGTTACTTTACAGCATATGTATAAAACATATTGAAATCATAAGCGTTAGAGGCAGTATATAAGATGTACATGTAATAGTCCAGTCATCATTTAAGATATATTATTCACCACTTTTCATTAGTGGAAAAAAAACAATATATAGAATATTGTGCATAAGGTAATATGAATAGAAGTATCATATTAAAAAACATTGCATATACAGTGTGTCTGCTTATTAAATGTTTAATAAATTGAGCTGGATGAAATTCAGTGGCAAAGCCCTTGGCAAGCATGTGCAAGGTCAAGAGTTGGATCCCCACTAACAGTCATAAGGAAACTCATAAATCAGGGAACACAGAACTAGCAAGTTTTCATGAGCAAGTCATATTCTCAATAATAGTACATAACCCAAGAATAGTAATCTTGAAAAATGTCAATCAAAACACTATTTTAGAAAGTGTTTTATGAATATTGGATTCACTGAGCACCACAGTGTATCTAGGTATGGACATTTCTTCACATACATAGAAAAATATACTGTAATCTTACATGCAATATTAAATATTTAACAAACTGAATGCCAGTATTTCTGTGTACCAGTACAATATTATCACTGGTAGAACCAAAAGTACATTCTTGTACTCTCACTGTACACCATGAAGTAAACTGGTAATTACATGGCACAACATACTTGATTACTTGTGACAATAAGACCAAAGCAAATAGGTTCTTTACTGTAAAAAGTACTTGTAGTCATTTGTCTCACACTCCAAAGGACTCAATTTCAGAAGTTGTCAATAAAGAGTAGCCATGAATGAGCCATTCTAAATCTATTTTAGGTAATTCTTCTAATGGTTACTGACAAGAGGAATTTTGGAGTGTTTTAGGTTTTGTATTAAAAAAGACATAATAATCACTACAGTATACAAATGAAGGAAAATACATAAAAATACATATTTTTTCAATACAATCTTTCACAAGTGTTATGCTTCAGATTAGTTACACAAAAATAAACTAGGAAAACAATTCAAAATTGATATTTATTTGCATATTAACTTAAGACATATCCAAATCCTCATATATATAGTAGCCAGTTATATTTTAATTAAAAGCAACAAGTATATTTAAAAAATGCCACACCAATATGTATGGAAATGAAAAAAGAATCCTATTAAAATTATTTTGAAAAGAAGAGAACAATAAGAAAGTATAACAGAAGGGTGAATATGATCAAAGCATGTTGTATACACATATGGAAAAATCACAAAAGTTCTTTCAAAAATTAATATTCACTAATTTAAAAAAGAAAGAAAATAACCTGTACAAAATCTACTATATCTGAATATGACATGAAAAGAGAAAATTAAAACATGAAGTTAAATTTTGCTGCCAAATATTTTTAAAATATTATAAATCATAAGTATGTTTTACTATTACCTGTAGCAAAATGTAACAGTCAAGTGGTTTCTTTTCTTCATTCTAAACTTGGAAAATACACTATTTAAAAAACATAAATGTTTTAGATACTCTATAGAACTTAACATAAACTTTATTTTATGTTTACCTTTTTGCTACTTTTGCTGTATTTGTTTCCTTCAATGGTATTGGTTTGACTGCAAATGGTATTGTTGGTAAATGAATTTGAACATCTAGTATAACATTCTTGTATTTCTATTAATAGTTTGAATGTTCAAATTGAGGGCAATTCAGGGAGTCAGCAATAATATCCTAATAAAATGACTGAGATCTAATTGCAAAAGTTAAAATTGTAAGACTAAAATGAGAAAATAGTGAGTCTGGAATGTATTAAAGAGGCCAATCTGACAATTTAACTTTTCAAGAACCTTCAGAACCAGAATCAGAGAAGAAATTTTATCTGTGCTGATGAGCACTTAAGAACAATTCACAAAGTAAATGCTATTTAGTTTGAAAAGCCCTATGATTTGGGAACCAATCTACAAGATGCATGCCCAATTTACTGATAATTGCACTAACCTAAAGCTATCCATCCTGTTTGGTACTGATAAGTACTTGAAAAGTAACATTTTCATAATTTCATGAATCTCTAAGAAATGAAATAAATCTGTAAAAATCACAGAAACACTGAAAAGCAAACATATTGCTAATGCAAATTAGTCCTTTGTTAGAGAATAACATCTTTTGTTTAAAATATTGCTGAAAGCAATTCAGTTGCAAAGCTCAACCCACAGTTAAGCTGCATGTTTTTCTTAGATACTGCCTCAGTTCTACACAGCCCAGTCTTTGCCCACACCATGACACTAAACTGTGGCAGGATAAATGGGTAAAGGAGTTTACCCAATACATCATTGTTAATCCCTGGCATCTACAAAAATAATTGGGTTTTGTGAGGACCAGGATAAAATCATTTGTGGTAGTTTTTTCCCCTCCTTACTATTTAAAAGTCACAGAATACTTGTACAGTCCATTTCCATATAAGCAGGAATTATTTATTTGGCTGTTATTACTGTGAGAAAGTATTTTAGGCAAAATTCTGTTTGCGAGCAGTTCCTGGGAAATTTATTACAAATGCAAACTTGTTGCATTTGCCAATTATTAGTCACCCACAGAATATATTATGGCTATACATTTGCAAGTTAGAGAAGCAGAAATGAATCATGTACTATAGCGGGATAAGTTCACTAAAAAATTCTGCTGCCATATTTACTAAATTTTTCTTACAGAGTTTCATTATGCAAACCTTCATCATGACTTGTTGAGTTGAATAACTGATTTCAAACCTACAAGAATAAATAAAATATGTTAGGCTTTGATGGTTCAGGGCTGTAATTCTGCTTACTCAGGATGTGGAGACCTGAGTTTTGAGGTTCAAAGTCAGCATTGGCAGGAAAGTCTTTGAGACTCATTCCCAATGAATCACTAAAACACCTGAAGTGGATCTATAGAACAAGTTGTTGCGCATGACCTATGATCAGAAAAGCTCAGCTACAGCTCCTAGGCCTGAGTTCAAGACCCAAGACCAGCACCGAAAAAAATAAATGAATATTTTAAGAAGAAATAAAAGACACATAGCTTTCATTTAAGACAATTTATAGGATATTGTAAATATACATGAACTTGTGTTTTAGGTTGGATGATGTAATTATTTTATTACTATGAGGAGATTCAGAGTTACTTACACAGTTGTTGCTTTAACTTAACATACATAAACACTTACACATACACACACACAAATGAATTAAAACATATTATCCTTGCAATATTACACAATTAAACAGTAATTGTATCATGAACAATGAAATAGGACATTTCTCATATGGTTTAGCTCAATCATTATAAAGGTAAAAGAATATGACCTACTCTGCCTTGATTATTTTAGGTCTTTGATCAAAAAAACTAAAACACTCAAGTTTAAATGTCTTCTATTATCTAAGAGTGAGGGCATCAGAAAGCACTTTTACTCTTCTTGTCTACCAGGGACATTTATTACTCGGCATTAAATAAAACAATATAGTAGAGTGATTTGTACATGTCCATAAATAATCAGAGATAAAAGAATGATACTCCTATGTCAAAGAGTACTATTGTTTTGATGTTTTAAGAAGAAAAAGTGAATTTTTCAGTGCTCTGATTAGTAATTCTCAGTTACAAATATTGATAGTAAAGAATGTCAATATAAAGATGAAGAAATCGATCCCGTTTTAACTGTCATGAAAACATGAAGATATTTTTTGTGCACTTCTTTCACTAAAAGAAAACTTGATTATCTATCTATCTACTTACCTATATATTTACCTTTCTACTCTGTGTGTGTTTCTCTGTGTGTGTGTGTGTGTGTGTGTGTGTGTGTGTGTGTGTGAGTGTGGATGCCTGATGGTTCTAGGGCTTAAACTCAGGAGCTGGGTGCTGGCTGCTTGACTGAGTTTCTATGTTCAAGGCTAGCCCGCTACTATTCGAATCACAGCATCTTTTCTGGCTTGGTTGTTAGTCAAGGATAAGAGTTTCACAGAGACATTTGTTCAGCCTCCAGAATAGGTAGGAGTACAGATATGAACCACTTGTGCCATAAAGAAGTAAATATTTAATGGGTATTGCATTGAATTTGTAGATAGCCTTTGGCAATACTACCATTTTGATTATATTAATCCTCCCAATCAAAGAGCATGGGAGGTTTTTCCATTTCCTTAGTTCTGCCTTAATTTCATTTCTCATGTTTTTAAAGTTCTCATCGTAGAGGTCTTTCACTTCTTTGGTTAAGGTTATTTCTAGGTATTTTATGTTTTGGGGGGCTATTGCAAAGGGAGTTGCTTTCCTGATTTTAGCCTCGGATTTCGGGTCGTTAGCATAGAGAAAGGCCATTGATTTTTGAAGGTTTATTTTATATCCTGCAACTTTGCCAAAGTTTTGGATCAGCTCTAGTAGCTTGGGGGTAGAGTCTATGGGATTCTTTACATATAGGATCATATCATCTGTGAAGAGAGAAAGTGTAACTTCATCTTTTCCTATTCGGATCCCCTTTATATTTTCTTCTTGCCTAATTGCTCTGGCTAGGAATTCTAGTACTATTTTGAAGAGCAGGGGAGAGAGTGGACATCCCTGCCTTGTTCCTGATTTTCAAGGGAATGGCTTTAGTTTTTCACCATTTAGGGTTATGCTTACTGTTGGTTTGTCATAAACTGCCTTCATTATATTCGGAATGTTCCCTGGGATCCCAGTTTTTCCAGAGCTTTTAGCATAAATGGGTGCTGGATTTTATCGAACGCTTTTTCCGCATCCAGAGATAAAAGCATGTGGTTCTTTATCTTGCTCCGGTTGATGTGGTGGATTACATTAATTGAATTGTTTATATTAAACCAAATTTGCATCCCTGGGATGAATCCAGTTTGATCGTGGTGTATGATTTTTTTGATAACCTGTTGAAGTCGATTGGCCAGAATTTTGTTGGGAATTTTTGTGTCTATATTCATCAGAGAAATTGGTCTATAGTCCAATGTTGGGGTACAGCTTTGGCCTTGAGGGGGAAGGGCATTGGAAAGCGCTCCCCAGATGCCGCCCTTCCCCCAGCCCTGGGGGAATGCGGAAGCAGGCCACAATTCTCTGGGTCCGGAACCAGAAGAACTGGCTTTGCGACCAGCCCCCCAACTTTCTTGTCAGCCCATGTGCTCCCCATTCTCGTGGGCTTTGCCCCTGGGGTGGTGACATTCAGGTGACGTTAGCTCATGAGGGGATCCTATGACAAGCTCGCCAGCCTATCACCAGCTCTCTGATCGATCACCCCTTTTCTCATCACCCCCTACTATATCAACTGCTAGCCCCTCCCTTATTAAATCAGATTTGCTCTGGATGCGTCTCCAAGATCCGCATACGCCTGGCTTTCTTCATGGGTAAGGAGGGAGGAAAAGGGATCTCGTCCGGCCGCGTGCACCTGAGGTCTTTCCTGAGCCCCCCACTCCACTCTGGCCTTACCTATGGGTCGGGTGACCAGGGGAGAGGGTGAGAAAGGGAGCGATTAGAGTAGAGTAGAGCCTGAACCTCCACGCCAGGGGAGGCGACACAAGCCCGGCAGTCCTCTTTCCGTGATGAGTCCCTGCCAGGTTTTGGGATGAGGGTTATACTGGCTTCATAGAATGTGTCTGGTAGTGAATGTTCTCTTTCAATTTCATTGATGAGTTTGAGAAATACTGGTGTGAGTTCTGTTTTGAAGGCCTTGTAGAATTCTGCAGTGAATCCGTCTGGACCTGGGCTTTTCGTGGATGGGAGATCACTTATTGCCGTTTCTATTTCAATACTGGATATGGGTCTGTTTAGAAGGTTTAAATCTTCATGGTTGAGTTTGGGGATGTGAATTTTTTCTAGGAAATCATCCATTTCTTCCAAGTTCTCGAATTTGTTGGCATAAAGGTTTGCAAAATAGTCCCTTATAATGTTCTGAATTCTGGTTGTTTCTGTGTTGATGTTACCTGTTTCATCCCTTATCTTGTTTATTTGAGCATACTGTCTTCATTTTTTGGTCAGGTTTGCTAGGGGTCTGTCTATCTTGTTGATTTTTTCAAAGAACCAACTCTTTGTTTTGTTGATTCTTTGGATGGTTTTTTGTTATCTCTAATTGATTTAATTCTGATTTGATTTTAATTATTTTCTTCCATCTATTGACTTGGTGTTTGGCTTGTTGTTCTCTTTCAAGGAAATTAAGGTGCTTCCTTTAATTACTGAGTCGCTGATTCTCCAGTTGTTGGTGTATGCACTCAGAGATATTAATTTTACTCTGAGTACTGCCTTTGCTGTGTCCCAAAGGAGGTGGTACTTTATGTCCTCATCTTGGCTGAATTCCATAAACATTTGAATTTCCATTTTATTTTCTTCAATGACCCACTGATGGTTCAACAGTGTGCTGTTTAGTCTCCATGAATTGTGGGATTTTCTGTGGTGGCTGCTTGAGGTGAGCTCTAATTTTATTCCATTGTGGTCTGAGAGAATGCAGGGAATGTATTTGATACTTCTGAATTTGTACAGATTTTCTTTGTGTCCTAAGATGTGATCTATTTTGGAGAATGTTCCATGTGCTGCTGAGAAGAATGTGTATTCTGTTGTTGCTGGGTGGGATATTCTGTAGATGTCGGTTAAGTCTAGTTGGTCTATGCAATTGTCTAGTTCTGTGGTTTCTTTGTTGAGTTTTTGGCATGTTGATCTGTCCAGAGGTGAAAGTGGATTGTTAAATTCCTCAACTATCAATGTGTTTGGGTCTATGAGTGTTTTTTAATGAAATAGAGGAAACAATCCAAAAATTCATATGGAACAATAAAACACCTAGAATAGCAAAAACAATCCTAAGCAGAAAGAACAGTGCTAGAAGAATTACAATACCCAACTTCAAGCTGTATTATAAAGATATAGTAATAAAAACAGCTTGGTATTGGCACCGGAACAGGCCTGAAGACCAATGGAACAGAATTGAAGACCTAGAAATGAACTCACAGAACTACGCCTACGTAATCTTTGATATAGGAGCTAAAACAACAGTCTGGAAGAAAGATACCCTCTTTAAAATATGGTGTTGGCAAAACTTGTCAATATATGCAACAAACTAAAACTAGATCCTTATATATCAACCTGCACCAAAATCAATTCCAAATGGATTGAAGACCTCGAAATCAAAACAGGTGCCCTGAAAACACTAAAGACAAGAGTAGGAGAAACACTTGGGCTCCTTGGCACAGGAAGGAACTTCCTTAATAAAGACCAAAAAAGGATACAAATCAAAGAAAGGTTGGACAATGGGACTGCATCAAACTGGAGAGCTTCTGCAGGGCAAAGGACATAGCTCGCAAGATAAACAGAAAGTCCACAGATTGGGAGAAGATCTTTACTGGCCATTCAATGGACAAAGTCCTCATATCTAAAATATATGCAGAACTAAAAATATTACCTTCCTCCAAAACAAAACTGCAAAGAACCAATAGCCCCCTCATCAAGTGGGCGGAAGACTTAAAAGGAGACTTCTCTAATGAAGAAATGAGAATGGCCAAGAGACATGCGAAAGTGCTCTACATCACTGGCCATAAAAGAAATGCAAATCAAACAACATTGAAATTCCATCTTACCCCAGTAAGAATGTCCTATATCAAGAAAACTAGCAATAACAATTGTTGGAGGGGATGTGGCCAAAAGGGAACTTCATTGTTGGTGGCAATGCAAACTGGTTCAGCCACTCTGGGAAGCAGTATGGAGATTCCTCAGAAGGCTAAACATAGAACTCCCCTATGACCCAGCAGCCCCACTTTTGGGCATCTAACCAAAAGACCACAAACCAAATCACTCTACAGCCACCAGCACAACAATGTTCACTGCAGCACAATTTGTTATAGCTAGAATCTGGAACCAACCCAGATGCCCCTCAGAAGATGAATGGATCAGGAAAATGTTTTACATATACAAAATGGAATTTTATGCCTCTATCAGAAAGAATGACATTGCCCCATTTGTAAGGAAATGGAAGGACTTGGAAAAAATTATACTAAGTGAAGTGAGTCAGACCCAAAGAAACATGGATTCTATGTCCTCCCTTATAGGGAATAATTAGCACAGGTTTAGGCAAGTCACAACAGAGGATCACAAGAGCCCAATAGCTATACCCTTATGATGACATAAGATGATGCTAAGTGAAATAAACTCCATGTTATGAAAATGATTGTTTTATCACAGTTGTAACTACTTTCAACGTGCCTTGTGTAACTGTAGCTTCAATTATTGATGATCTTCTTGTATCACCTTCCTGTGGTTGTACCTACACTATCTCTGTATCTTATCTGAGTACATTGGAAACTGGGTATACTGGTAGTAGAACTAGGAAATTGAAAGGGAATACCAAAATAGAGAGACACAGGGTAAAAAAAGACAAACAACTACAAAAGCAATACTTGCAAAACTGTTTGGTGTAAGTGAACTGAACAACTCATGGGGAAGGGGGGAAGGGAAAGGGGGAGGAGGGAGGGGGAATGAGGGACTAGGTAACCGTACAACAAATGTATCCAATGCCTAATGTATGAAACTGTAACCTCTCTGTAATTGCTTTTTATAATAAAAACTTTAAAATATAAAATAACAAAAAAAAGAATTTACTACTTAAAAAAAAGAAGTAAATTTTTTAATTAAAAAAAGTTTATTACTGAATTGAACCTGGATGTTCTAGGCTGGTGATAATTCCATAGAAAGTAAGGGGCACAAGGAAGGAGCACATAAAGAATTTCTTGCTCAACTTTAAATATTCACAAACATACATCCCTCATGAAACCATTAGAACTAGCACTTCTGTGGAATACTGACATATCATCATTCCTTAAAAGAATAAAAACGATGTGCTTTAATTAAACTATATATTTTAGGTATTTTACAAATTTGTACTTAATTTTTTAAATTATGTTAATATCAAACTAAAATATTCAAAGGTGGCACAAGTTTGTAAGCCCAGTAGTCTAGAAGCAAAGACAAAAGGATCAATCTTAGAACTGGCAAAAGTTTGTAAAAAAGCAATTCAAAAAAGCAAAACTGTACCTGGTCCTACATTGAGGTCTTTGATCCATTTGGAACTGTCTCTGATGCAGGTAACATATAAGGCTCGAACTTCAGTTTTCTGCCTGTGTATAGACAATTCTGCCAACACGATGTGTTAAAGAGGCTGTTTTTCTTCCAACTTGTGTTTGTGGCTCTCTTATCAAATATTAAGTGGGTATAGGTCTATGGGTTCAATTCCAGGTCTTCTACTAAATTCCACTGATTCCCAGGCTTATTCTTGGACCAGTATGAAGGTGTTTTATTACCATAGCTTTGTAATAAACTTTGAAGTTTGATAACAATATTCTTCCTTCTGCTAAGGATTGTTTTTGTTATTCAGGGTCTTCTATTATTGCATACAAATTTTTGAATTACTTCGTCTACATCACTGAAGAATGTTGCTGGGATTTTGATTGATAATGCATTGAATTTATAGATAGCTTTGGGCAGTATTTACTTTATCACAATATTGATCCTTCCAGTCCAGGAGCATGGAAAGCTTTTCCATTTTCTTAAATCTACTTTAATTTCCTATTTCATGTTTTTAAGGTTTTCATCATAGAGGTTCTTCAAATCTTTGGTTAAGTTAATTCCTAGGTATTTTGTCTTTTTGAGGCGATTACAAATAAAGTTACTTTCCTGATCTTACTCTCACTCCTCTCTTTGTTGGCATATAGAAAAGCTACTGACTTTTGTGGGTTAAGTTAATACTCTGCTACTTTGCCAAAGTTTCAAATGAGCTCAAGTAACTTGGTAGGGGAATCTATGGGGTTCTTTGAATACAGGATCATGTCATCTGCAAAGAGGGTGAGTTTTCCTTCTTTCCCTACTTGGATTCTGTATGTTTGTCTCTTGTCTTATTTCTCTTGGTAGGAATTCCAATACTGTATTGAAGAGGAATGGGAAGAGTATCTCATTCCTGATTTTAGAGGAAATGTTTTTAACTTTTCACTGTTACATATAGTGCTGGCAGTGGTTTTATTATATTGAGGAATGTTCCATGAATTCCTAGCTTTTCCAGATCTCTTATCATAAAAGGGTGTTGGATATTGTCAAATACTTTTTCTGCACCTATTGACATGATCATATGGTTCTTAATTTTGTGACATAATACTGGACCTAAGTAAAACCATCGTAGCATCGTGATAGAAATTAATAGAAGGTGGTGACTTTCTGATCACTCTAGAGATTACAGAAGGGACTCTTTTGATTGCAAATATGTCATGAGTTAATGGGCTCCAGGAATCTAATGCTTTATCTAGATAATTGGGGTCCTGATTGTACCTTTTTGTTCCCCTGGATAGTTTGCTCTGCCTTATAACATTTTTAGTAGGAATAAGTAACCCCATCTAGTTGTTTTGTTTTATGTATACAACTATTGTTAAGGCTTTGTCTCTACTGCAACATGTGGTTTTTGCCTTGAAAAATGCTGTGCTCACTCTGTTGCTGGCTGTAGGTCTTTGAGACAGGAGTCTACTCTGCAGACACTAGATCTCCAACAAAGACTCCCAATTCAACCTCTTAAAATTATGGCATCTCCTTATCTCTAAGTGTGAATTCCTGTCCAACACTTGATCATCTTAGTGTGTTAAATTGTATTAATTGAATGGCATGTATTGAACCAGCTTTGCATCTCTGTGATGAATCCCATTTCATCACAATGTATGGTTATTTTGCTTAGTTATCAAATTTGTTGGCCAGAATTTGATTGAGAAATTTTATATCAATGTTCATCAAAGAGATCATAGACCTCAGTGTAAGACCAGATGTTCTGAAAACATTTCAGGAAGAGATAGGGAAAACACTAAGGGATCTTGGCATGTGTTGAAACTTACTAAAATTCCAGAATCACAACAAATCAAAGAAAGACTATAAAAATGTGATGGTATCAAACTGAAGAATTTCTCCATGGCAGAGGAGATAACTAGCAAGATTAATAGGAAGCCCACAGAATGAGAGAAGATATTTACTAGCTATGCATAAGAAAAAAGCTTCATATACAGAATATGCTTAGAACTAAAAAAAATTATAATTCTACTAACATGTGGGCAAGAGGCTTAAAGAGAGGCTTTTCTGAAGAAGAAGTAAAAGTGGCCAATAGACAAATGAAGAGATGTTCAGCATCACTGGCCATAAAAGAAATGCAAATCAAAACCACATTGAGATTCCACCTCACCCAAGTTAGAAAGTCCATTATCAATAAACCAACAATAACACATGCTGGCTGGGATGTGGCTAAAGGGAAATCTATTGCATTGACAGTGATATTGCAAATGTGTTCAACCACTCTGGAAAGTAGTACAGCGGTTCCTTTAAAGACTAAAATTTTTCCAAGTTCTTTCATTTCCTTACAAATGGGGTGAACCAGACCCAAAGAAACATGGACTGTATGGTCTCCCTCACAGGGAATAATTAGCACAGGGTTAGGCTAGTCACAGCAGAGGATCACAAGAGCCCAATAGCCTTGCCCTTAAGAACAAATAAGATGATGCTAAGTGAAATGAACTCCATATTATGGAAATGAGTGTTATATCACTGTTGTAATTACTTTCAACATGACATGTGAAACCATAGCTCTTTTGTTGATGATCCTCTTGTATCCTTTTCCTGTGGTTGTACTCCTGCTATCACTGTATCTCATCTGAGTACACTGAATACTGTATATGTTGGTATTAGAACTAGGGAAGTGAAAGGGAATATCAAAATCGAGAGACAATGGGTAAAAAGACAAACGACTCCAAAAACAATACTTGAAAACCATTTGGAACTGAACAACTCATGGGGAGAAAGGGAAAGGGAGATGGGGGAGGGGAAATGAGGGAGGAGGTAATAAACAGTATAAGAAATATATCCAAGGCCTAACGTATGAAACTGTAACTTCTCTGTACATCAATTTGACAATAAAATAAAAAAAATTAATAAATTAATAAATAAAATTAAGTCTAAGCATAGAGGTTGCCTATGACCCAGCAGTTCCACTCCTGGCCATCTATTCAATAGAGCTCAACCAGGGCCACACTAAAGCAAAGAACACGGCCATATTAATTGCAGCATTGGTGACCATAGCTAATAAATAGAATCATACCAGATGCCCCTGAGTGAATGAATGAATCAAGAAAATGTGGTATATACACAATCAAATTCTATGCTTTTACCAGAAAGAAGGATGTTGCTCCATTTATAAGGAAATAAAAAGACATAGAAAAAGTTACAAATGCAAAGTAAGCCCCAAACAAAGAAAAATAAGGTTCGTGGTTTCCCTTATTTATAATAATTACAATGTGCCTATAAATCTACAAGTAAACCCAATGGATAATAAAAGATAGCAAACTATACTTGGATATGATAAATTACACAGGACTCTAAACATTCACACATTAAGACCAAATGAAGACATTCTTAGAAGAGGATCACAAGAGCTAAATACCTCTATACATATAATCATATAAAATGATGCTTATTGTAATGAACTCTGAGAAATGAGAACAGGATATTTTTTCTATTTCACGTTCTAAATTTTTCTGTTTTTCCCCTTTTGTCACTTTTTTTTATCTCTGTACCTTTTTTTTATGTTTATCTGATTTGAAGAAGGGAAGGGGAATCATTGAAATGGTGGGACCATGGACAAACTAATTCAGCAGTGATACTAAAAGTATGTTTGAAATGAACTGTGCAACTTGGGGAAGAAAGACCTTGGGAGAGGGAATAAACTGGGAGAAAATGAAGGAGAGGTTGACAATGTTCAATAAACTGTACTCAGGGGGGCTGGGGATATGGACTAGTGGCAAGAGTGCTTGCCTCGTATACATGAGGCCCTGGGTTCAATTCCCCAGCACCACATATACAGAAAACGGCCAGAAGTGGTGCTGTGGCTCAAGTGGCAGAGTGCTAGCCTTGAGCAAAAGGAAGCCAGGGACAGTGCTCAGGCCCTGAGTTCAAGGCCCAGAACTGGCCAAAAAAAAAAAACAAAAAAAAAAAAAAACAAAAAACAAACTGTACTCAGGACTCAGAATGTGGCTTAGTAGTAGAGTTCTTGCCTAGCATGCATGAAGCCCTGAGTTTAATTCTTCTGTACCACATAAACAGAAAAGGCTAAGGTGGTGCTCTGGATCAAGTAGTAGAGTGCTAGCCTTGATCAAAAGAAGCTCAGGGACAGTGCCAGGCCCTGAGTTCAAGTCCCAGGACTGGTAGAACAAATGTATTCAATACATGATTTATATAGCTATTTCCCCTCTGTACATCACCTTTACAATAAAAAATAAATAAAAGCAAAACACTTGATGTAGTTCAAATACTAGTGTACTTACCTAACAAGTATAAAACAATAAACTCAGTAGCCAACACCAAAAACCGGCAAACAACACAAAAAAATCAACCATAAAACCCCATTCTATGTTGAAGACTAAAGCTGTCACATTAGTTTCAAGTAAATTTCACCATAAAAATCAAACTCTTTTCTTTCTTTTTTTGGTATTTTTGCTCCTTTTTCTGTGGGATTCTTTCTACTCAGATGAATAAACTGGAGATATATATATATATATATATATATATATATATATAAATATATTATTTATTTTTTTTTCAAATCTCCATCCTCTTAAGTCAAGAAACTAACTATAGGAAAATAAATCAATGGTCTCCTGCTTGATATTTTAAAAGAAGCTCTAAAAACATGAGCTACTAATTAAAAGACAGAAAACTGATAACATTGGTATGATTATAAGGAGTTTCAAATCTTTTACAGAGAGCCTAACACTTTTCATGAAGAATCCAACAGCACTGATCACACCTAGTGGAACTCTGCTCTGTTCTCATAACTCAATGTTGCTGGCCTGGCATAACCCACTGACCACTTTCCCACCCTTCACCAGACCTGCACCCTAGGGGTCATTCCTGACATTCCCAGCCTATTCTCTAGCCTACAATTTTAATCTAAATGTGAAAGCTCACTTCCCACCACCACCCCTCACAAATCTTGCACCTGAGTCCTTCATGAAGGCCACACCTGGCTGAGCCATTAACCTACACTCCTTGGGCTGTAGGAACTAGGCCATTTCACACCATGACCGTGAACTCTCTAGGCATGTCACCAGCTTTCAAGTCGTGTCTGGAAATATCTTACAACTCTCCCCACCCCAACCAGGACCCTATTTAAGTCCCTCAATCCCTGCCTCCAATACAAGGAGCCTGTGTCTCCTAACACCAGGTCTCCTACTTTCCATTAAAGTTGATCTGGTCTGTTGAGGTCATTTTGGTTCTTTCTTTATTCTAATACACTCATTACTCAGTTTCCTAACACCTGCTTTCTCAGCAATTTCAGGGTTTTTATAGAAGGCAAAAACGCATGCCGTCTACAAATTAAACAACTGGATGAAAAAGGATATGAAAATCTTTTACCTGGGTAGATATTCTTACCTTTTTCTCATTGTTGTGGTCTACAATTCTCTTGTAACAAACTTGGAAGTGTAACATTGTTTTCAGGTTTAGAATCATTTTTTTTTTTTTTTTTTTTTTTTTTTTGGCTAGTCCTGGGGCTTGGACTCAGGGCCTGAGCACTGTCCCTGGCTTCTTTTTGCTCAAGGCTAGCACTCTGCCACTTGAGCCACAGCGCCACTTCTGGCCATTTTCTGTATATGTGGTGCTGGGGAATTGAACCCAGGTCCTCATATATACGAGGCAAGCACTCTTGCCACTAGGCCATATCCCCAGCCCGGTTTAGAATCATTTTTAAGCTGAAATACAATTTATGACAAACTTGAGGACACTTAATATTTTTTTATCTGATGAAAGGCATTAAAACTTTACTTGGTTCTAGATATTTATATGCTTACTAAATATTCATGAGCTTTATTCAGGTTTTCGGTAATATTATTGTAAACACAGTTTGGTTCTTTGAGATTTCGTTGTAAGTCTTTTCAAGCCAGGACAAGAAGAGTGTTTAGTCTAAAATTAAATGTTTCATTGTAGAGACAGACTTATATTGATGATCTGTGAATTGTAAATATTTTTACTATACGTCTTTCAAATTTACAGTATAAACTACTCTGTCAAATCTAAAGAGGGTTCTTTTTAACCTTTATAAGTGGATACTTTTCTTATTCTCCAGGTATTTTCCTCAGGTGGGTTCCCTGCTGTGGAGTTTCCTGAAGACTTGGTGGAGACAATCTACAATCCTTGAAGCTATTTCCTCCTCTAGCTACTCTAGTCATCTCAGCCTTCCCAGTCTCCCACTACGCTCTGGCATATTTGTGAATTCTGCATAAAATTCCTGTCATATATCATGTTGGTAACTCTTCCCTTTAGGTATAGCTATTATATGGGAATTCAATCACAAGATACAGAGAAGCCACATTTTGAATGGTCAAATCAGGAGTCTTCATTAGAAAGCCAGCGACCGAGCAGACATACACTGTCAGAAAACTTGCAGCCTTGAATATATTTGCTACTGTTAGAAAACTGAGCCACAAGGGTAGTGAAGAAAGAGCAGTCAAAAAGTTTCTCAACAAACAAGATCAACCATCATGGAGAGGTGAAGAGTGGCGTGTTAGTGATCTGAGGAGATTTGGCACACATAGCAGCGGAAAATGGCCACTGAGGTGGTCTATCCCCAGGGTTCAAAGAGTTTCAAAAGTTCATAGTACAGGATTGGCAGGTCCAGTGAACTGTAGTCGAAATCCTGACCTTTGTCTCTAGGAATTCAGGTGTGCCTATCACCTGGGGGAGGGTGTTTTTATCTCTAAGAGTTTTTGGAAAGTTCCTCATCCACCAAGATGCCAAGTTAGACCGAGTATCCCTGTTAATTACACAGCATCCTCTAGTCAGTAATCTGAGATATATTCCATGCTTCACTTGCCCTTCTTGCCTCAGGCCCTATGAAATGCCTTTTTCTTTTCTTTTTGAGTCAGCAAATGTGGTTGCTGTTACTTCAACTTGACTAAAAATAGAAGAGTCTAAGGCATATTTTCTTGGATTTTGTTTAAGAGCCCCAAGGAACAATTTAGGTCCGTATAGTTTTAAAATTCTTTGGTATGGGACTATGTGATACATCTCAGATAGAATTTTGTAGTAGGGAGTATTTATAATAAACTATTTTTATATTTTAATTGAAAAAATACTTTGGCAAATTTTAATCTTTTTCTGCCTTGTAGTGAAAGTTGGAAATGTAAAGTTAATGGTGAGATACAGAGATAAAACTCACTGCTTATTTTACCTGAAAGTTTTTCTGAAATCTTCTGATTTTTATTTGAAGAGATTTAGTCAATATAGAAATTAAATATCTTTAAAAAGTAGTATCTGTAGATTTCAAACAATAGCTTTCCTCTGTACTTTCCTATACCCTGTCCTTGTACATCAGCTAAGTTACCTGTATGCACTGATCACTCTTGCTGTGCATCACTTTTCTGGAGAACACTTGTCATTATGGCTTCTTGCTAGTCCAACAGGCTCCTTTTTCAGAGCTTATGATCTTTTCCCAGGACCTGGCAGGCACCTTTCCAGAGACTTCATCACTAGGATTATTTACTACAGACAGCAAATAATCAGCCTCCTCCCCACCCCCCCACCTTTAATCTTGAGATGGCACTCCACTGGGGCAGTTAAAACCATATAAGGTAACGAGATCCCTTTAAAGTGACCTTCAGTGTAGGCAGTTGCAGATTCCTTATCTTCTACTTGGACCTCTGCCATAAATACTAACCTGCTATGATGAAGTCTCTGGACTATAATCCAAATCAAAGTCTCCACCTCCTGGCCCCCTAAATTATATAGGTCACCTCAAAGGCCAGTGCTTCTTTTCCATGTGAGAGAGGGTCTTGTTGTCTTCCTTTGTTGGAAATAAACCTTTCTTTGTTCTATGTACCTGGGTGTCTGGGTGGTTTTCTGGCAAGACCTAACACTTCTATTATTAGCAAATGATAATGCATCATAGTTAATAAATAGTTATGCTTAACCAATTAGTAAATTAATTCAATTAGAGAATAAACCCTGTATAAGAATCACAGGATGTTATATCACATATGTCTTCACGTATTGAATTCTTAGGAATTTCAATAGCCAACAGCTAAGAAAACACTATAAACACAATTACACACACACACACACACACACACACACACACACACACAGTTGTTGATTTCCCTCATAAAGACAAAGGACTATAAACTATGGAGAATGGATTTGTAAGTTTCCTTTCAGTTTTATTCACACAAGAAAGAATTTAGATTTGTCAATTATATTGACCATCTCTGAGAGAGAAGCAGAGAGAGAGAGAGAGAGAGAGAGAGAGAGAGAGAGAGAGAGAGAGAGCAGAGAGAGATACAGGCCAAGGCAGACACACAGAGACAGAGACATAGAGAAACAGAGAGAAAATCATGGGCATAAAAGGACAGTAGAAGCAGAAAACTTTACCTGCACAGGAGATTAGTTAATTCTTTACAGTTTTTCACTTAAAAAAAAAAAGAAGGAAGGAAAAAGAAAAAGAAAAAACGTACCAGTGGGTCTCTCAGCATGCCAGACCATTGGGTTGTTTCCAAAGCAATTAATTCTCAGTAGGGTGCAAGAGAATTCATTAAAACAGAGAATTGCATAGCCTCTGAGGATTTGTGGAAAGGTTTAGATCTTTTTTAGAAAAGTAACAGCTGAATGAGCAACTAAAGCCAATTGCAACTTTCTTAGTTTCTCAGTTATAATACAGGTTGATTCAAGGTGAGATATAATTATGACAAAAAGTAGCAATTGCTTTATCATCGCAGCACAATAGAATCACTGTGCTTATGTGTACCAGCCTAATATATTTATACCTGTCTTTCATTTCATCAGTCTAATGGCTTAAGTCAATCTTATGGCTCAATAGAATAAAACGTTACTATGTCCAAATCGGGAAACCAATTTATTACTAGTTGCCTTCAAACTTTAATACTCTAACTCTAAACAAGAGAGAATCTGTGGATGCCAGGGTCATATGTATACCTTAAACAACAACAAGAACAACAACCCTTGTATAGATGCAGTGAGCATTCACTGAGTAAAAAGTCCCTGTCAGTCCCTATGAGATCAAGATGGATAATGTTTCTGTCACTTCTGCTTTTTAGTTGCAGTAGCAGCCAACCTTCACAATCAATGTGAACATGAAAAGATATACATTTTGTGTGAGGATCACATTCTAGTAACATACTGATCTTTTTGGAAGTCATGCAAATATTACCTGTTTGAAGATTGAAGGCTTGTGTCCCTTCAATCTGTATTATTTGATCTAATAGCATTATAATTTGTGATCTTTCAGAAGTAATGACTATTAGTTGATGACCTCTAGGGGAAAATCTTCATGAATGGTATAAGCATGTAGGAAGAGCTTGCTTTCAATGATAGCCTTCTCCAAATCTGAAACTAGATCTTCACTATGTACTGAGTATGCGACTGTTGACACCTTTAAGGTTTCCCAGATCAGTGAGGAATGGATGATCATTGTTTAAGCCACTTGCCACTTTTGATGTATTTTATTACTGTAATGAGAATTGACTAGGACATTACTGGAAAACATTCACATTATTTGTGCACATTCCTGAGTTCATGTTAGTACCTCGTGAATATCAATTTTAGTGTCATAACAACTTAAATTTCAACCAGTAATGTGTATATTCAGTACACTAGGAGGAGCATCAAAAGTAGTATAGGATACTTAGTGTTCTTATTTGCTCTAGTCCTTATTTATTCTGCCTTTACTACTTAATGTTCCAGTGGTCTTATGTTGCTGTTCTAGTTTGCTGACAGTAGGGAAGTGGCAACTCACTATTCCCAAAGAAATGCCATAGACAATTAGGAAGTATAGTGTCTAATTGGTCATTTAAAGGAAAGTGCCCAGAGTCATGTTGTGTCATTAAAGGTAAGGTACAATTTCAGTTATTACACTGCATGCATGAAAACAGATGTTTTCTAACTCTCCTTAACAATGCCATGTATTTTCATAAAGCCAATTCAATGTCAAAAGTGCACGGTTTCTGTGTTCCCTGTGCTTTAATGCTTTAGAAAGAGAAAAATGCAATATGGAAAATGCACTGCAAACACACACACACACACACACACACACACACACACACACAGAATAGTTGCCCATTGCTACCTCTTTGACTTGTGCTTTGTTTCCATCAGTGTGAGGGTGGTCATTTTTTTTTCTCTATTTGGGACCTTTTCAAGTATCTAGCTCAGTAGAGATTTGCTAAACAATTGTTGATGAAACTACTTTGTCCCATAGTAACTGGCCAAACTTGTCACTTATGGTCCCCAAGTCACTTTTGTTTAATTGCTTTCAATTATTTTAGCTTGTGTCTATCCAAGCAAAATGAAGTGGTGAGTCAAGCAATTGTCTTGTGTATGTGATCAATATATAAATTCAATATGGATAATTAAGGCTCCCCCCCTCCAACTCACTTTTCCCTTATAACAAGCTTTCTTTTCACCAGAATTGTTCAGGTAATCGCCTCAAATGTCCATTTTATTTTGCATCTCAGATACAGGTCTGTAACTAGCCTAACAGCCCATGGCAGAACAGAATGGTCAGTGCAGTTTTCAGATAGATCACCTTCTAGCTCATTCTTTTCTGGTGATTAGGGTAAATCAGGTTGACTGCTCTCAGAAAAATCCATTCATTATTCTTGCTTTGTTTTGGAGCTATATCTGTGGCACACAGGGTTTGGGTCCTGACTTCAGTGTTTCCAAATGCTCAGCATTGTCCTCATTTCTAGGATTTGAGCAACATGCATCAAAAGGAACATAGGAAGAATCATTAATTATCCTGGAACTTGGATTCTGGTAGTACTCCACAAAATCACTTTGGAACTAAACTGATTGATGTTTGGAGCGTGAGAATAAGAGTAGAAGTCAAATCTGTTTCAAGTCCTTAGGTTGTTAAGGAACAGTAAAATCCCATTAGGGAACTATTTGATTATTTTCAGAAAACATTTTTCCTGAATTACTAAATTAAATGTCCATGCATAACTCAAGTTTTTAAAGTATATATTGAGTTACTTTACTTCAGATAGTTGGTAAATGCTTATGTTTTAAAACTCTCATTGTCAGTATATTTTCTTTCTAAAATTGTGACCTATGGAGCATGTGATTATACCTTTATGTTCCCCGTGGCATTCTACTTCCACTAATCAGATTAGTTACATAGCAGATTGTTTAAGAAAAATTGGAAAGAGGCAGATGCATTTTAAAGTAGTGGCTTGAGAAGAATTGCATCAAGAATAAAAACAAAGACTGAAAAATAGCTGTAAAGAACAAAACAAAGAATACTGAATAGTTAAAAAGTGTGAACAGATTGAAGAAAGCTTCTATTTCTTTTTGTAACTATCAAAAATATTTCAAAATCATACATATCCGCTAAGGACCTTTAAATCTTTTTGTTTCTACAGAAAATGTTGGGTTTTTGTTTTCTTTTCTGGCTATCTACTGAGTTTGTGATACTTTAATAGCATGTTTATAGAAAAATTAGAAACACATGCAAGAGGTTTTGCCTTAAAATACATGTGGGCTTATATTTTAGAGAAAATACCCTTGGGAAAATAGGTTGATTTTAAATAAATACAAATGCGTAAACTTAACTGTACATGGTCACTAAACAACCCCCAAATTTTGCAGAATTTCATCTTTTATACCCAAGGTAAATATGTATAAAGGAATAAAAGGAACACATTTTCAAAAGAAATTAAAAAGACCTTGGGCTGGGGATATAGCCTAGTGGCAAAAAGTGCCTGCCTCGGATACACGAGGCCCTAGGTTCGATTCCCCAGCACCACATATACAGAAAACGGCCAGAAGCGGCGCTGTGGCTCAAGTGGCAGAGTGCTAGCCTTGAGCGGGAAGAAGCCAGGGACAGTGCTCAAGCCCTGAGTCCAAGGCCCAGGACTGGCCAAAAAAAAAAAAAAAGACCATACATAGACTTCTATGATATACTTTCCCGAGTTAGATTTTTATAGTATCAGTAATTCTCATCTTCATTTCACCTCACCCCAAAATTGTAAGTGTACATTTTTTCATAGAAATGTACACACTAAATGTGAAGAATACCCATGAATTTTTTTTTCCGTTTTATCATGTTTTTTTGAGATTTCACAGGAAATTGCATCAGTGTGCACTTTCTTTTGTCTATGTAGGTATACCCAGCCAGGACTGGAATCCTGTGAAGGCAATGATTATTAAATTTCATGTACTACAAAAAAAGAATCAGCAGGGAATAAGCCATATCATTCCTATAAAGAGAAATGCTGACTCAATTGACTGCTTGAAGCAGAAATCACTTTATATATAAACAAACTTTTGCCAAAATAAATTCATTAAGCAGAGGAGCATCTTATTGTTACATTATTCTGGTAGCTTACTAGAGTCAGAATTATCCGTAGTCATTACCAAATGATCATAAGGGGAGAGGAAATAAATGTTACTATGTGCAGAATTAAAAGGAAATGAACATAACTCTAATAAAGTTTTTTAAAACATAAATCAGTAAAGCCATTTATGTTAGATGACCTACCTATGTTTGGTTTTTTGTGTTTAGTTTAGTAGCTAACTGTTGTTAAAGAAAGCAACCTACTAAAAACAATTATGAGTCTAAACAATCTACACATCCCTACTACAAAACCCTCTAGGAAAGTCCACAGAGACCAACCAAGTAGGGTTATTGCCTTTAGCAAAACTCAGTAAGCAGAATGTTAAGATTAAAAATAACAAAAATCAGAGAGCATATGCTAATTAAAATTCTTTAAGTGGACTCTTGTAAAATTTCAAAGTCTTTGATTTTATGAGAAAAAAAAATCTCTGCAATAGTCAAACGCATTCTTAGAGTTTTCTTTTTCATTTTTTTTTTTGATTAGTGAAGCAGTAGATACCCTAGTGCAACCATTCTATGCATAAAGGGGAAATATCACATTTGTATATCAAAATTTGACATGTTGATTAAATTTTACAATGAAATAAGAAAACATTGTGAATCAGAAACTCATTTATTAGTTTTCATTATACACACCCGAAAAAGTGATAAAGTGCTACTACAAATTAAATATAATATTTTCCATGTATATTTCTACTACATTGTAGATTATTGTTGTAGATGGCACAATAAACTGAGGAGATATTCTTTCATTATTCAAAACCTTTCACACATTCATGAACTTTACTTATTACTATATATCTGAAGTTTTAACAAATATTGTACTAGATTCTTTTTTTGTAATAATGCAAAGAAAACCCTTCCCCCATTCATGTAAAAATATATCCACTAATAGCAACACACATTAATTTAGTGTACTGATTAGTCAAATAAATCATCTATGTTTACAGAATTTTGTAAAAAATTGAAAACACTCTGAGAATCAATTGGCTATGTAGCATAGTCAATCAAATTGCATGTATATCAAAAATAGGCATTGCTAAGCATTACAGAAGCTTTTATAATGAATTTCTATGTACTATTTGATGAATTATATGTCCCCATTGGAAAAATTTCTGTTGAGGACCTCTTTTCCCTTCCCGTCCCGTCTCCCTTTCCACTTCCTTTTACCCTTCCCTTTCCTTTTCTGCAGGTACAAGGGATTGATCACAGTGATTGAAATTTACGAGTCTTTCTTGCAAATGGCTGGAATTCTCTTACTTGAACCGTGTCTTCAGTTGACTTTTTGCTTGTTAACTAGACATATGGTCTGCCTAGGGTGGCTTCAAACTATAATCTTCTAGGTCTCAGCCTTCTGAATAACTAGGATTACAGGAAGAAACCATTGACACTTAGCGTTACCCATTTACTAAAAAGGTATGTTTTCATTTTTAATTGTACCATCCATTGAGCATATAAACCTCCTATCTACTTCATTTATTATAGTTATTTTCTCTAGGGTCTAAGAGTTGGAGGAAATGTAAAGATTTTGGCTAAAGGGTAAAATTTTCTATGTGTGAGGAAACAATTCTCAGATATTTAATGTGCTTAAAGGTGATTGTAACTAATAATAGTGAATTACATACTTTAGATTTGCTAACACTGTGTATCCTCAAAGTTCTTACCATAAAATATCACAATTTGAGGTTGAAAACTTTGGTAAAATCATTGTGGTAATCATTCCAAGAGCACAACAAAGCATCATATGGTACATTTGATGTACATTTACATATAATGTTTCTATATTGCAACACACCTGCATATAAATATAATTTTTGAGATAGCATTATGAAGCACTGGTCAGCATAACAACTAAGTAACTGTAAAAGACAAAGACAAAGTCTTAGATTTTATATTCACCAGGAAGAGATATTTTTCATGTAATCTTCATAATGGTCAGGAAAGTCACTGTCAGCGCTGTCTTTCCACTCGCATTTGAAGCCTTATTTTGAAATAAGTGACTAGAAATAAGAAATCCAGAATTTAGCTATGTATAAATTTTAATGTTTCAAAACAAACGCAATTTTCTAATACAGCAGCCTCCATTATTTTTAAGCTAAAGCACAGTGTTATTATCTTACATTTTTTAGCTTAAAATTCATTTCTGAATTGATTTGTGGCAGAAATGTAGATTTGCAAGTAGTTACTACTGGAGTTATTGAAAAGCAATGATTGAAACAGCATGTGCTGGTGGCAATTCTTACCCAGGTATGGGGCTGGGAGTGGGAAGTTTAATGGGTACACCACGGTTGGAAAGCTCATTTTTGAAAAGTGCAAACATAATTGCGAGACCAAATCTTGAGCATTTTCTCTGACCTTATTGAGTTTTCAATTTAATTTTCCAATGTTCACATGTATTCGTGGAATTGTCTTAATAAATAACCAAAATATCTAATAACAGAAAATGAATATGTCTTATACTGTTTTAAAAATTCGATTTTTATTATCTTTAAGTAGTTTTACAAAGGGATACCATTCAACAAAGCAGTGTATAAATACGTGGTGTCTTGATTGATAACCTCTCTTTCTCCCCCATTGCTCCAATGTCAAGCCTCACCTCTCCCCAGTTTTCCTATTTTATAGCATATGCATTAAATATTATGACTAGATTACCCCCACTTCACACAGTCTTAAGTGTAGTGATATTACATTGACCATATTCAGAATGTTTTCTCTTTTTCAATAATCTTACATTTTCCTCAAAAACCAGATGGGAAATATTATTAGAATCTATCTCAAGTAATAAAAGAGCAAGGCTTGCTAATGGCCTATGTTAAATGACAAATCTTAAAAGATAGTTTTGATAATAGTCAGAACCATAATAGTCTACATTTGAGAAATAACAAGAAAGTCTCACTTGAAAAATCTTTTTTAAATGTCTGATTTTGAATATTTCTTATATGCTCATTCAAAGATAATATATATACATATAATTCTAACAATTCTTCTAACATATATAATATAATATATAATTCTTCATATATATATATATATGAAGAAACTGCATCACCAAATATCGATGGCACCATCTGATTGGATTATATTATAATATCTTGGTTGATAATTCTACTGGTAATGTTAAATTCCTCATGACTAAACAATTGTCTATAGAAGTAGTTGATAAATTACCTCTGGTAAATGATAAATATCAGACCTTAAGAGTATAAAAGTTGGTTATTATAAAAGTTGGTTACTTTTCAGATTATTATCCTTGTGCTTATGAATACACTAGGACAATTAACCATTACATAGTCAAAGCAAAGTCTATTTCAGGTAATTACTAACTACATGGGAAAATAAGAAGGGGAGAAGAAATTAAAAGAAGTATAGTCTGCTATTTCCCTTAAAAATAAATGCAAATACATGTCTAACAGTTACTAACATGGCAAATCAAATACACATAGATTAGGACAGTAGAATGGCATTCATTTGTTACGTTTCTGACAAATACTTATTAAGTTCCTTCTGGGAGCTTTGCACCCATTCCTCAGCACTTTTATTGCATCAGCAAAGCAAAAACCAATGGATTCTCACATGGGCGAAATCAGGTGCCAATAAGCAAAGACAGCCAGGAAGGAATTAGTGGCCAAATATAGTAAGTTGATAATATTCTAGACAACAAGAAATGCTATAAAATATGTGGTAGGTAGATGATTAGATGTCTAGATTTGGGAGTTCATTTAAAATAACACCACTAAAGTATTTCATGGAAAGAAGGATGGGGAGATCACAGGGCATGAGGTGATTTTATTACGAAAAGCCTGCATAACTGGAACAATGTGAAAGAGAGAGAGTCAAAGAGATTATTGGAGATTGACAGGTAAATAAAATTGGGATCATTCAGAAAAGTTTGCAGAGAGGTATCATGATGCCAGTGAACATTTTTTTAAGTTTATATTGCATAAAATGTGCATGTTGTAAAAGGAATTTCATCAGAGTTACAATCTCAGCACATACTGACAAATATGTACTATTTGCTATCTATAAGTAATTTACTTTAGAACCTTCCCCCCTCTCCTCGGATCAGATACAAAATTTATAAATAGATGTTTCTCCCACAAAATTGAATAGTATTACATGTACATTATGCATATTCTTCAGCATAATTTAAATAATGTCTATATGTTATAATATCTAATATGATATAGACAGTAGTTGTTATTATTTGTTGTTTAGTTCAAGTTGGTTGATTCCACAAGGCAAATTTTATGTGAAGAGAAAGGAGTCATCAGTTGATTAAAACATCGTTAATGGGAATGGACACGATTGGTTCACACTTGCAGTCCTACCTACTCAGGAGACTTAGTTCTGAGAATGCCAACTTGCGGTCAGCTTAGGAGTCAAACCTAAAACTCTTTTAATCAATTAACCAGCAAAATCTGGCACTGGAGGCATGTCTCAAGTGGTAGAGTATCAACTATGAGAGAACAAATGATGAATGTGAGGCTCTGAGTTCAAAACTCTGTAGTCAAGCCCAAATACTGGCACAAAAAATAATGGTCAATGATTTCAGAAAGTTAAAACTGAAATATGAAGATTACTCAGCATTGCATGGGTATTGGTATTGGCAAGAGTAGATTATTCTGGAAAAATATTTCTTTAAAATTAATATATTTGTTGTTAGCAAGAAATGAAAAAACAAAATGCACATCCACGTAATATCTACAAAAACAGCTCTCTTCTGAGGGTATAGAGGTTGCAAGGAGCAAAGAAATAAGGGTTAGGAAATGGGATCAATACAAGGTCTTGGGTAGAAAAAAAATTGGAGGTGCTAGGTGATAATGACTCCATAGAAGGACATCAAGACCAATAGGAAAGCTATTTAGTGACGCACTCAATGAGAGCCATGAGAGTCAATTACTATTGCAGGAACTCTTTGGATATAAGTGTGGGATGAGAATGTGGTTGCAGATGCTTGTCGTAGGGTAAATTTTATGAGGGTGTGGAATACTAGGAAACCTAGTTGCCTTAATTATTTTAATAAAGTCAAAAGCAATGGTGAACCAGCATGGGTATGGTGAAGTTTGTGGAATGAGATTGAAAAAACACATCAACAGCTAAATAACTAAAAATGTTGTAAATTTGAAATCTGGGCATTGATCTGACAGGAAAATCTATTTTCAAGCGATATTGTTTAAGAAGACAGGCATTAGTAAAGACTATAGCAAAGAAAATAAAATACAATGCCATTTTTTTTTATTGGAACACATGCTAACAACCCAAACAAAATATTGCACATCTAAAAAAAAAAAAAGGAGAATTTACCAGTTACATAGTTCTTGCCTAACACCTTGATAAGTCTATGATACTGCCAACATCAATTCAACAGTTGTTATTTCTTCATCTCTATAAGCAATGGTTTCAACTGATTGGAGAGTCATCGTTTACTTTCTAGAAGCAAAACTTCTTGAAGTTCCATGATATTAATGATTCATTCCAGTGTAAACATTAACAACTATAAAAACTGTACAATGTATTGAATCAATGATTCTCTCTTTACTTAACTTCTAGTTGAAATAATTTTACTGCTTTGCATATTATACAAAATGATCATTTTTGTTCCAGAGCTGCCTCTTATTTATCAAATCATCGACACTTATATATGACCAGATTTGTGCTTAGGATTTCCAAATAAATATTTATATTTAAAGGAACTTTAAATAATTTTAGATTTCAGCCAATAACTCTATATTTCAACTGTATAGTTCAGTTCAGCTAAAGTCAATAACATAAGATATTACTCTAAACATGTTTGACTCTACACTGGAAACTATATTATGCCTGTGAAGCATTAGCATATTAGACTAGTTTAAGAAAATCTCATAACTTTTGGTGATATCTCTGCTTTCTAAGAAGTAAACAATATCACTTCAATGTACTTGTCAAGAATCAAATGGATAAAAATCTGTTTTGTTTCTAATTTCCTTGGAAGAAGTATTATAGGGAAAGACATGTATATCTGGTCTTTTCCACAAGAAAGCTAAATGGTAGAAACTTTCCTGCTTTTTGTTTAATTATTATTGTAATTATAATTAAAAGGAAAACTCATGAAGACTAGAAAGGAAGCCAAATGTAGGGTTCACACTCACCTTAAATTCTTATTAAAACAGATATTTTCCATATGCCTACTCAATGTCTGAGTAAAATGTCAAGTATCAGGACAGCTCTTAACATTACCTAGAGTTGCTCTACATGCTTTATGGAAAGATACTTGAAATTGCACAATTTTATTGTAATTTTATTTTTCTGCCTATGTTCCAATATTTATAACAAAAGCAAGGATATATGAAACAAAAGTGAGTCATTTCACAATAAAGGTTCATAATGTTTGCCCCTATCAGGCTAATCAAAAAAAAATACTATTAGGAATGAAGAGAACTGGAATTTGCATGTTTTTTAAGAACCTGCTCATTTTTTTTCATAATAACAAATTGTCTTATCTGATCAACCACATTGCTGAGATTTGAGAGAACAAGTTTGTGAAATATAATAAAACTTCCACCTACATTACTTCAATCATGCTGTTTCCAGGACCGACATGCAAGCCAGGATCTTTTTCTGTTTTCTGTGAAAGTACCGTCTCACCCAAGGAGACTAAAGATGTAAACATGTGTATGAACCACAGCATGCGTTAATGTCACTTCCCTCAATATCAAAATAAGGGCATGCTGAAGAATGCAGCTACTATATTCTAAAATATATTTGGTTAGTGAATTATTTCTAATTTTGATAATTTCTGAAAAGCATAAGATCATCTCCTAGCATGTGTTTAGAAGATCAGTTGTAGAATGGGAAAAGGCCACATAAGGATGTAGTGAGAAGGGGGAGGAATGTTAGTCAGTAAGGGGGACTCCAGGAGAAAAATACCACAGCAATATCTTGAGCTTTGACCTCTAGATTCCACAATTATCACAAAACAAATTCCTGTTCCGATAATTCCACTGTAGTAATCTAACACTTTCACTGATTAAAAACGTGTGTGTACATGTATACATGAGTATTAAATATATTACTATATGTAAGCATTAAATGCTCATATTTTTAATGAATATATACTTAGCAATTAGGTATAGTAATTGTATAATTATGAAGAATATGGTATACAGTGTATTAATTAATGTTGTTTTATGGTTTATTGAAATGTCTGTCATGTATGATTATTAATATGTTTATCATCAGAGGGACAACTTGAGCCTGTTAAGAATTTGAAAGTCCTCAAAGATGAAATCAAACAGTATGTTGGTCTAATGCCAATGGCTCACACCTGTAAACCTAACTACTCAGGAGGCTACCATCTGAGGTTCCCAGACGGAAAACACTGGCAGAAAAGTTCCATGAGACTTTAAGCAGCAAAACCGCTGGAGACATAGATGTGGCTCAAGTGGTACAGCACTATCCTTGAACTAAAAGCTTAAGAACAGTGCACAGGCCCTGAGTGCAGACTCTGAACTAGGCAAAAAAAAAAAAAAAAAAAAAGAGAGAGAGAGAGAGAGAGAGAGAAAACAGCATATAGGATAAGTTCAATGATCAAAGTGTGAAATAAGTCATTGTATAATACATTCCATGAAAATAAAAATAGAATTTTTAAAATAATATAATAATTTAATTCTTAGTATACATTGTAGATTGATTTTCAAAATAATAGTTAATGAAACAGTCAGTCATATTTTCAGTTTTTGAAGGATAAATCGAGAGGGCCCAAATTTCTATTATTTCCGGAAACAAAGGAATCCATCAAAATAAACTTAGCAATTGTGTTCCAGTCACTGGAACTCAAACAAGGAAGGGTATTTGAAAACAAGCAAACAAAATAATAGTTAAAAGTTCTGTGTTTGTGTTTGTGTCTGTATGTGTGTATGCATGTGTATGTACACATGGGAGATAAAGAACTAGAGCACAACTGATTTATTTTACTTTGAAGAGGATGCCTTTAATTGCAGAAATAAAATTCTTAATATATTTTCACTGTTAAAACATGTATAGCGTTGTAAACATGTATAGCGTTGTAACTGGAGCTTACTACAAACAATTAATTAGTGTTATTTATCTTTATTATAAAGTTTTGAAAAGCCTTGGTTTCATTGTGAATCACTTAAAATAGTGCATATATTCCTTTAGAAATAAAACCATTCTGATTTGAGTAGAGTATTTGAAAATCTTTCATTAAACTAGTAATTGTTTCCAACTATTCAGCATTTTGGAGAATTGTCTCTGTAGGAACATGCAATAAATACCCACTTAACCTAAGCACATTTGTCAAAATATGTGTCTCACTTGGAATTGTAAAATATTCATTTTTCATAAAAAAATACACACAGAGAAAACTATATGTAGATTGGGTCACCTACAAAATATCGTAGACTACACTGTGAAATTTAGAAATCCTTGACTGTGTTGTGAATTCTGCACTATGTCTCCTGGACACTGAAGCAACAAGTTTGTACTGAATTCATTGCTGCAATTCAGATATGGCAGATCATTTTGCTCAAAAAACCATTTTGTTCAAGAATAAATGTTCTCAAAATTGGTCAGGATTGTATCTTCAACTTTCAAAAGTTTCAATAACTACCATTTTAACATTGGGGTGTATATTGTAACAGACTAGGAACCAGCAGAAATTTGCTGGAAATTTGCAAGTTTTGATCTATAAATTTGTGATGTCCTATGTGACTATGTTTTTGTTGTTGTTCATGATTTCCTGATTTTCAGAAATTTCCTATGGAGAGATTCATTAACATCTCCAAAATTAAGTATATTAATATGTTAATATTTTCAGGTATAAATCTAATATACATCTATTTTCATCAAATTGCATTTTAATGACAGATTTTTTGAAACATAATGGTCATATCATATATTACACGTGTATCTAGCACATGAATATTCTACTTTGAATTCATATTTGACATATACATGCATATATATCATGTAGAACTCTCAATACTATTATAAAATAATAAACATGAAGTCCAAAATTTAAACAAGGAAAAGTTTTTTATATATTCTATAACCAAACCCATCCATAGTAAAATGTCTGTCATAATATATTGAATTTTACTTTCTAGATATATGTGAATATATATCTATCTATATACCTATTTATATAAGCATATTTGCATATATATGCAATTAGCTTCAAATGTTTTTATTTTGTCCTTTTTCTCACTCTTTATACTATTAACTTTATGATTTATGAATTAATTATTATGTGAATACACCACATTCTGTGTAGTCATTCACATACTTGTAAATAATTAAAGGTTTCTAGTTATTTTTGCTTCAAATTCAAATGCTATTTTGTATTTTAATAAACTAATTTTGCTTAAATGCTATAAAATCTATTCGATTATTTGTAAATTATATATATGTAAAACATCATAGAACATAGTCAAGATGGTTTTCAAATATTTGCACCAAATTTACAATTTTACTGTGTGTCTAAAAGTTGACTTCTCTCACACTCACAACACTTTAGCCAATTTAAAATTATTCATGATTTCTATCTCTTCTCCACAAAGTCATAGTCTTTTTGCAACATAAAAGCTAGCAAAATGATAAGCTTAGCTGGACAAAGAATTTTATTTCAATAATCAATAGAATAAAATGGGATAAATAGATTTTTCAACAATTCTTTTTATGAAGGAAGACTACTGTGAATATGTGTATTCTTGGGTCATAGGTAGCTATGAGAAATAGAGAAGTATGGCCAGCTACAAGATGATCTAGAATCCTTTGATGCCTATGTATCATAAGGCCAAAGTAGAAAAGGGCAATTTGCCTCTAAAGAAAGGAAGAACTGAAGTCCTTTGATTTCCTGGTAGAAGAGCAACGTTAAGTAGAAGGGCATTTTTGAGAAAACTTGTTATACCAAATGGAGTCATTCCTGTTTCTATCCACTAAAATTGTCAAAGGAGCATGGAAAAGAAAGAAAAAACTAAAGCCACAGTTGCCTCTTCAAAAGTCATTGATGCCTCTTCTAGGAAGAATCTTACTTAACTAGTTCAATTAGACAAACAACCATATTTGCAAGGTTTTTTGACTTATTAAGTGATGAATTAATCACTAACTGTGACTTTAAGACAAGCTCTTCTTTTCGTCTTAAATAATTTATTGTACATCGAATTCAATGTGTCAGTTCTCTCTCATCCCTTCCAATCCCACCCATCCTGTTTTCCTAGTTGCCGCTTCACATTATATACATTGAATATTAGGATTGCACTCTCCTTCTTTTTCTCTCTTCATTTTTTTTTTTTTTTTTTTTTTTTTTTGCCAGTCCTGGGCTTGGACTCACGGCCTGAGCACTGTCCCTGGCTTCTTTTTGCTCAAGGCTAGCACTCTGCCACTTGAGCCACAGCGCCACTTCTGGCCATTTTCCATATATGTGGTACTGGGGAATCGAACCCAGGGCTTCATGTATAGGAGGCGAGCACTCTTGCCACTAGGCCATATTCCCAGCCCCTCTCTCTTCATTTTATCTCATCTCTCCCCTTGATTTAAACTCTTTCCCCTTTCAATGTCTAATTTCCTGGTATTTTACCAGACTATAAATTAATAGTTCAAAGAGATTGCACTGTTGGAATTCTCCCCAGCATATACCATACTTAAAACATTTGTGAGTCTATATATATGATCCTGAGTATAATTTTATTTGTATAATATTTCTAATTTCCACATATGCAAGAAAACATGCATTCTTTTTCACTTAATATAATTTTAAGGACCAGGGCTACTGCTTGATAATTACTTCATGTCAATTCCCATAAGAACTTCCCAAATTTTCTGCAACCAGGTGGCAGTTGCTCACTACCATTAATCCTAGCTACTAAAGAGACTAAGATCTTGCCTATCTTGTTAAAAGCCAGCTAAGAAAATAAAAATTCCTCCAGGTTCCTCCTCCACAAGAACCAGCCTAAAAGTCAGGCTAGTGCTATGGCTCGAATGCTATCTGTGCATGAGTTCAAACCCTGTTGCAAGCAGAAATAATATTAGCAGTAATGCCTTCTACAAGTCAGGTGCCGCTGGCTCATGCCAATAACCCAAGTTACTTGGAGGCAGAGTTTGGAAGGATCATGTTTCAGGGCCACGTGGGGTAGAAAAGTTCACACCATCCCATTCTGAACCAAGAACTGCATGAGAGTATGTGTCTGTTTTCCTAGTTGAGATGGAAATACTAAAGTAGGAGGATACGTGTCAGGCCCATATGTAGGCAACATGGAGACCCTCACATAAAATAGCCAGCAAAGCAAGCACTGGATGTGTGGCTCAGTGGCTGACCCATTCTTACATGGCCTTTAGTTCAAATGACAGTCCTACCAAATAAATAGCTTAAAACAGCTTGCACATATTCTCTCTAATAACAAAATCTTTAATCTGTTCTTTTTGTTCTCTAGTCTTTACATGTATACCTTATATGACTATCTTCTTATGTATTCACCAGTCATATGTAGAGTTCTTTCCATGTATATATGTCAGTATGTGTGACTGTATGCCAGTATGTAGTCAGTATGTCAGTACATATGTCAGTATGTTTGTATGTGTGCATGTGTGTACATATTTATGTATGGATGTATGTGTCTGTCTATCTATCTTTCTATCTATCTGTCTATCTATCTATCTATCTATCTATCTATCTATCTATCTATCTATCAAAATTTGCCACTCACCACTAGTTCTCAACATACAGAGAGTAAGCCCTAAAAGGAAGTCTCTTTTGCTCTTTTTCCTTTTAGCTTTTTATAAACTTACAACATCTAAATCAGCCAAGCAGAAAAATACTTTTGAATGCCTAAGTGGCAAAAGAACACCTAGAAGGTGATCAATGCTGAGCAAAAAAATGAGCTCAGTGGGATTTAGACTGCTCTTTATGCTCTTATTCATTCATTTCCCCCCAGCTTCTCGCTAGAAAGTGGAATGCAGTGACATCTCAATGAGAGGTCATTTTCGTCCCAGAGAACCTGCTCATTAAGTTTCAATTATTTTGCCAGTTTGTAAAACTGCACAGTTTTTCCATGTTTCTTACATTCCTAACACATGTAGGTGGTTAATATCTCTCCACATATGTTTCACAGCAGGATCTGAATGACTAGAACATTTTCAGCTAAAGTTCTTTTGCAATAGAGCATGTAAATGTGACCCCTCATGGGTGGTGTTTCTTCAGACACGATAAGAATCACTGACTCAGACACTCGGTGAAGTAAGAAAACAGTAGAGGAATCCTTGCTTAAATAATGACAAATAGACCACACATCATGCTCCGTGTTAAGTACTATGATTTGTGAATGATTATGATATAGAAATAGGTGGTAAACAGATAAATGATAGATAACCAATTGTACAGTAAATTTCTAGATGTCAAGCACAATGAAACTTTCAGTGAGTCTTTCTATAGCTTCCAGAAGACTCTTGTCAGATATTTTCATATGGCCCCACGGTTGTCAGGTAGGACACTGCGATCTCATAGGCTCTTGGACTTGCTGAGGAAATCAAGGGTATATGTACAGGAAGAGTACCAATGTGAGTGTATTAAAAACAAAGGAAAGTACCTTTTCAGAGGAAGTCAAAAGCAGGTGGTTCAGCTAAAACAGTCAAGTTCCTAGAACTCTCAGGTGTCAGGTATTGTAGGATCGATGCTTAATCACTATGTGAATAAAATGTACATTCATTATGGAATTTACTGATAAAAGGAAAGGCGTTCCCTCAAAAAGTTTGGCTAGGAAGAAAACTACAACTCCAATCTGAAACAAGGTCCAATTTTCAAGATGGCGTAAACATAAAGCCAGAATTTAGTGACATGTTAATGGTGTCTGTCTCACATGTACAGACTAAAGCAGGCTTTCTACAAAAATGGACTGAAACATCACATGGTGGTAGTGTCAAAGAAATAAGAAACAAAAGTTTCACAGAAGTGCTAAGACTAGGGTGAGAAGACAAGAGAACACTGTCTGTTTCTTGCCTCTCTTGTGCTTTTATCGCTTGTAAGTGGTTGGTGCTTGACCTAAGCCAGTCTCCTTGACTAAGACCCTCTGAGCAAAAGTAAATACTGTTTAGAAAAATAGGATATGTGAGTTAAAACAACTCATAAACCATCCTAGTTCATTGGAATTTCCCTTTAGTTGAGATAAACTAACATACCTAGATATATATTCTAAGCTTTAATATGAAAATTGAAATTATACAGATAAAATAAACCCAAGTAGGATTTTATACATTCGATAAACATTACTACAGTGAAACAAAAATCACACAAAATTAAGGGTTCCAAATATTAATAAAAACTACATCTTTGCAGTTATGGTCTGTGTATCTTTTGTGTCATTTGGTTCTTTCAAGAATCCTGCTGATGGGGCTGGGGATATAGCCTAGTGGCAAGAGTGCCTGCCTCGGATACACGAGGCCCTAGGTTCGATTCCCCAGCACCACATATACAGAAAACGGCCAGAAGCGGCGCTGTGGCTCAAGTGGCGGAGTGCTAGCCTTGAGCGGGAAGAAGCCAGGGACAGTGCTCAGGCCCTGAGTCCAAGGCCCAGGACTGGCCAAAAAAAAAAAAAAAAAAAAAAAGAATCCTGCTGATGGGGCTGGGGATATGGCCTAGTGGCAAGAGTGCTTGCCTCATGTGAGGCTCTGGGTTCAATTCCCCAGCACCATATATACAGAAAATGGCCAGAAGTGGCGCTGTGGCTCAAGTGGCAGAGTGCTAGCCTTGAGCAAAAAGATCCTGCTGATGTTGAACAGGATAGCTAGCTGGTCAAATGCTTATTTTTGTAAGTCAAAAAACAGGCTCAATTTATAAACATGATAACAGATTCAGAACATAGTTGTTGTTGCAGTGTGCCTATTACAACTCTGATAACACGGTGTAATGTCCCATAAATTGTCTTCTCCGTTGAAGGTTGTGTTACGGTGATGTAGTCCTGTCCTTTTCTATTTTGTTGTTTTTTTAGTGCTTGCCCAAGAGCCAAGCAGGTTCTAATCTTCCCAAGGGTTTAAACTCACATTTACACCTCTTGCAGAAAGTTGTTTAATTAAAAAGGGAAATTTTGAGGGCTGTAATTAAAGAGTGCACAAGTTAGTCACCCCAGAGGAAACAGATGGCACTCACAATGCAAGATCATTATAATTCCAGGAGGCTTTCTTCACAAAAACTTGTAAAGTTCGGAGGTAAGGAGAAAAAAAATATTTAAAACGAGGGAACACAGGACCTATAATAAGACATGAGTCCATAAAAGGAAGATATTGTCTTCTGTCTTCAGAGAATAAATGACCTGCTTGTTGGGAGGGACAGGGAGGTAAAAACACTGCCTTCATTATTCTATTCATGCTGTCCCTCGAGGGAGGGATATGATATTGGATGGACATCTGAAAGCCTGAGCTACAGTGAAAGAAGGGGAAAAAGTGGAGAAGAGGGAATGGAATAACAAAACAGAAGGCACCAAACACTTGGTCAGGATGAGAAGTCCACATAGAATATTTCCAACGAAGAGTAGAAAAGATTCTGTTTCCTTCCCCTTAGTAGAAAATTAGTTTATATGAAGTGGTACATTCACATATAGTTTATTCATATATTTATGTACATTGTTATCACCTCTTCCTAAATAGGTAAGAATCTAGATAATTACTCTTCTATGTTACTAGTATGCAAATATAAAAAATAGTATGTGTGGTTGCACACATGCTGTCATTTCCTGAAATTTGATAATGACTATAATTTTATATCCTTCTTTCATTTGTATTTTAAAAAAAGAAAATGGACACAACAAAGAAAAAAAAGTAGAAAAATAACAGGTCAGCAAAACAGTGGCCATCTCCTTGTGAACAAGGACATTTGTGATGTAGCAAGACTACCTGTTTTGTCCTGAAAAATAGCAAATCTTTAATTTTTCTTGTAACAGTGAATCACAAGGTATGATGTCTTAAGAATGACCCAGCTTTTGCAATGTATGCAATCTGAGAAACAGCCAAAGGGTATTCCTTTCATGGTAATTTTGCCTGACGTGCTATTAGTAGCTCAGAAGCGCAAAAGAAGCAATTTTGTTGAAAATGCCCACTGCCTTTTTTTTGATCTAGACAGGGATTGGCTTCTGCTAATCATGGATCTCTGTGGTAGCTTCTTTGAAGGGCCTACAAGTTAAAAGTGGCATTGTTGACAGCGTTCACCCACATAGTTGACACGATAGCTTATTAACTTACTGAACTTGATCTCATGAGTGGGGCAAATTATTCTCCTTTCACAATTCTTATCTTCCAACAGATTATAATGTGTAGACTCTCCTGGTAAGAGAGGAACAGGAATGAGAGCCACTCTCTGTGCAAGCATATTTCTTCTACTGGCACATTTATTACCTTTCACGGACCAAAGAAAGCTCCTTAATCATAGACGTAGAAGGCATCCACAGCCTAGAAGGAAATAAAAAAATCTGTATTTTACAAAAATAAATGAGCCTCTTTTCTAGAATACACATCCAAGCATATATTTTTTGTGTCTTATGGGAAGTGATCAAATTTTATAAAACTATAACAATTTCAGTGAATCTACTTTTATCTCCTCTCAATATCCTACAAAAATCAACTTTTCCACACCATCTTTTAATATTTATATGCATTTGTACCATTTTATACACTTCTGTGGTGAATTGTCTGTGCATATATATTACTAGCTTAAAAACAGAATTTTTATTTTTTGTTTTATTTGTTGTTTTATTGTTATTCATTGTTGTAGGTTCAAAGGTGCTTTATGTAATCTGCATGTGTTTGTACTATGTGATATACAAAATCTTTTCCTCCATGACTTTTCTTTTTAGATGTATAATCCATCCTTTAATGTCACATCTAAAACATTTTATAATTTATGTTTTAATATTATAAATATTAAATTGAATTCCACTAAATTTTACAAAACTATTCTGTATCAAATTGATTTTAATTTTCTCTGAGCCTTTATTACCATTAAGAGATTGAAAGCTGCCACTTGGCAGTTTCCCATACAATTGGAAGAACTTCTGTGGAAGAATCTTGAGCTAAGAGTACTCAAACCATTGAGAATGGATAGTGGATATACTTGCTGATTGACGTAGAGATATTTGAAATCTCTTTCTAGGAAGTTTGCTTGAAAAATTGTTTTAAAGTATAATTGTAGCAAAAGGAAACCAATACATCTGCTTTCAAAACACACAGAGGAAAATTCGTAATTTATTGACAATTAACAGATGTTTAATATGTTTTCATTTTTAAACCTAGTTCCATTAAACAGTACAGAACAACCATAAGAAGCCTGTTTCATAGAAATACCATTATTTTTAGCATTCTATAATTGATGTATAATATGTATAATATGGAGATGTAGAAGATTATTAATGGATAAAGTAGAATGTAAAGTGCTTTCTGATGATTATCCCCTTTTACAGACTTAAAATAGGGAAGGGGTGAAAAATATAGACACAGAGAGGGGCAGAAAATGTCTACATAAGAATATAACAGAACAAGAAATGTACCCAAGGCCTAATGTATGAAACTGTAACCTCTCTGTACATCACTTTGACAATAAATAAGAGAATAAAAAAAGAATATAGCATGTGAAATCTATCTGAATTAATAAATCTTGTGTACTATATTCAAGATCCATAGAAACACAAGAAAGAAATGCATCATGTAAATGAAGAAACTCAGATGATATTACAAAGTTACCAAACACTTATTCTTGAAGGTATAAAGTCCCACGACATCCTTTATGTGTATAGCTGACAGAGGGAAGAACAAGGAGACAATTAGAAAGCTAAAGCATGTTTTCTATATTGAGAAAGCAAGGCCTAGAGAGATTGCTAATTTCTTTTAAGGAGTGGTGGTGACTATCTTTTATTATATTATCTTGTTTCCATGAAATTTTTTTGAGAATGGCGTAAAGTGAACTATAGATTCAATGAAACAATTACTTTTTCTGCATAACAGATTTATAAGAGAAGAATTATTAACTTGCTAAATTACTTCCCTGAATTTTTAATTAAATTGTTCTTTCTTTGAACATATAATGACAACCTAATATGCTCCAGGTTATGAGTTAGACGCTAGACTCCAGGATGAATGTGAGACTAGGTGAAGTGGAGAACATCGATTATTTTCTCAGAAATTATTATAAAGCATGAAAAAAGGAAAGAAGAAAAGAAACCAAAACATAGAAAGGGACTTTGGGGATTTTCAAATTAATCTTGAGAATCTGGGGATTGCTTCACTTGATTAAAAGACCTTTGAAGTTTTTGAACTTCAATTTATTTCCTGTGGAAGAGAAGATGCACATGGAAAGGGGAAATTTCAAAATGCAAATAAATGAGATCACAGTTCCTGGCTCTAGCTGTTCAGGGGTGGGAATAAAGATTATCATTAGGAGAAGGAAAAAGTAGAAGACTAGAAGAAAGGTAGAAATGATAAAGCTCTAGATCTGAGTGGTGTTACAGATATGATGGGAAGCAGGGATGGAGATTTAAGGTTCTAAATGGCTTTGTTTTATAATGTTTTTAACTAAGAAATTGGAGCTCAAAGTAATCAAAGTAGTAACCAAAGCAGGGAATTGCTAAGTAACCTGAAAAAAGCAAAGTTCGCAACATACCAAGGACATAAGCACAAAGGAAATAGGGCAGTTGTTCTACAGCTTAGAAACTTGGCTGGCCATGTATGTGGCCATGGGCTGCAGAATAAAGGTCTCCATTGCAACTATTTAACTTTGCCATTGGCTTAAAGCCAATCCTGGGCCCACAAGTCTTAGGAAAACTTATCACCAATCAGCCAGCAAAATGGTGGAAGTACAGGTATAACTGAACAAGTACAACATCAACCGTAAGCCACAACAACAAAAGCCAAATAAGAAAGTAAGGCTTTGAATAAAAATCTCAGCAAGAGCAAAAACAAATACTTTTTTCTTCAACAATCATTCTGGTTAATGGGGTATTTTCTCCACTGAGGTATCATAATAGGGCATTTAAATGTGTGTTATACCTTAGAACAGCTAATGCAACAAGTGGTGGAAAGAACATTTCTAAGATAACAGTTGTTTACATGCTCCTTTTTTTTTTCTTTTTTTTTTTGGCCAGTCCTGGGGCTTGGACTCAGGGCCTGAGCACTGTCCCTGGCTTCTTCCCGCTCAAGGCTAGCACTCTGCCACTTGAGCCACAGCGCCACTTCTGGCCATTTTCTATATATGTGGTGCTGGGGAATTGAACTCAGGGCCTCATGTATATGAGACAAGCACTCTTGCCACTAGGCCATATCCCCAGCCCCTACATGCTCCTTTTGATCCAGAAAATACATATGGGTGATGTCCTATTGAGAAGAATGGTAGAAGGTCAGTATACAAAGCCTATGGCCAGCCTGAATCTGCTGTTACACGTTCTCAACATTTACTCTAGAAAGAAACACTGGGTCTGTCAAGCTTCACAGTCAGGGATTTATTTGACTGACTTGATGATCTGACTCGGAGGCATGACTGTGCTTCTGAAACCTTCTCTTTCTCTTAAATCCTACTTATTCTTTGCTACTTGGTTCATACTCTTCATTCATTTCCTCATGTGGTTTTTCCAGACTGCTCTAGTTCATGTTGATCCCTCCTTTCCCAAAATTCTCAATGAATAATTCAAAGTTCAGCCTATCGATTTTTCTCAAACATGATTATATTTGTTCTTGTTTCTCCAGTGTCTACTTTGGAGATTCAAAATTAATACGTACTTCAGACACACTTGAAAAAGAAAGAGGAATATTGAATACTGTATGGTTATTGAATGGGTCTTAAGTAGCTTCACATATGATTATATATATATAATAAAAATAACCATCTTTCATAGAGCTATTAAGAAGTTGCATTACTCTTTCCAAATGGAAGATGATTAAGTCAAAATAACATAAACTGGCCATAAGAACTGATGTCAAACAGAAAATTTCGAAAATACTTAGCAATCTGTGAGAGAACAGGAGTCAATTTATGTAGAATGAGTAGAAAACTTCTGTTGATTTTATTTAGAACTATATTTTACTTCATTCCAATCTTAATCGCTTAAGAGGCATATAACTTAGACAATTAGTATACTAATATTAAAAATTAGCTTACTTCTTAGAAATTAAATATTATTTTTCATCTTAGGTTATAGTAAAAAAAAACCTAACTCGATTAGACTGTAAAAAGTAAAAATGAGCTACTGTAAATAACTGAGGATTTCTTCCCCTACAGTTATTTCCAATTCTGTATAGTCAGAATACGTAGAGGTGTGAAGTTTTTTGTTGTTGTCGTTTCATTTATTTTAAGACAGTGCTAGCTGGCACGTTTGTTTTTTTCCCCACAAAATGTTATTTTTATTTTGGATTCTGACAAAATCAAAGTGAAAATTTTTACATGGTTTTTAATGTTTTTAGTATATATTTTGGAGTAAAGAGCTGAGAAAGAAATTACTTAAAAATGGTGTTAGCATAATAAATGCCATGACATCTGTGGTTGTATTTGCCAGTAAATGTGATTGCTTACTGTTGCTATTACCAAATTCTAAAAGGAATTCTTCCATGAAATGCTGAATGGTTTAACCATTTAGTTGGCATGTTGATAAATCAATAATCTTAGCAATCAAAAAGGAGAAACAAGAGAACCAAAGTTTCTAAACAAACTGGGCTACATAGAAAGGACTACCAAAGAAAACAAAACAACAACAAAAAAAAACACCTCTTCTTCATATACACTTATAAATGGAGACCGAGAGAGAGAGAGAGAGAGAGAGAGAGAGAGAGAGAGTTTTCTCATTAGGTATTGAATAAGAGATAAAGATTTTCTTTGGAAGTAATTTACATATTTGCTAGCAAAGCAAAACAATTGGCTAACGAAAAAGTTTAACATAAAATTATGAGTGATATGAATGATATGTGGCGCATCAGGCCTTTGAACAGCTATGAAATATTCTTCAGAATTGAGAAGATCTCACAAGTTCCTGGGATGAAGCACATGTCAGGCTTTGTATCTGCTAAAGGAAAACACAGAGGGTCCAGGCTCTGACTTCTCGTTAAATCACGTGGATAAAGCAGTAGCAAGTAACCACTGTAATTAAATGAGGCTTGACTTGTGGAACAACAGATTTTTAATTTTTTTTTTAAGTCAAGCTCAGTGAGTCCATCTGTTTTCCAGTGATTTTTGAGAAATATCTGTTTAGTTATTAGTTGAATACTATCCTGAATAAACATGGCAAATGAAAGGAAGACCCCTTACAAATTATTTCAGAAAACTTATTAAATAAATAAGCAAAGCCAGTCAAGGAAGTAACATTGATAACAAGGTGCATGGAAGAAGAAGGATGGGGAGAACACAATGTTTGGAGTTGTCATATTTTATTTCCAGTGCATTGTTTATAACAAAAGTTATTAAATGAGCCATTCATATAACCAAGAAAATACACTTCAATGCCAGAAGTAAACAACCCCAGAGAACACCTATTTTCTTACTATAAAAATAACAGCTATTTTAAATAAGTTCAAATTAAAAAGTGAAATGCAACTAAAAATTTAAATATATGATAAGACAGTTTCTCACTAATTGTAGACTCCTAATTTAAAGATGAATTTACAAATAAAATATCAAGTAAAAATTCTAGCGTTTAAAGTAAAATGATTACAATGAAAAAGTTGTGATATGGGAGCATTGCAAATGAGAGAGAGTCAGAGCACAGAACCAGACAGCTTGAAGTTTAGATATTTAAAATAATAAGGTTGAAGGTGACAGATAGGGCAGAGAAAGAATGCTTGATAAAAGAAAGGTTATAAGTTGTCCAGATTTGATGAGTGTCATACATTTGTAGCATCCAATATATAAATATTTCTTGATATATATTTCAAGTAGAATAAAGTCAAAGACAGTCACACTGAATATATGTCATTATCAAACTGAAGAAAGCCAAGATTAAATAAAATTTTGAAAACAGGAAAAAGAAAGTAACTTCTGTACACACAATTCCCAGCCATGATTTCTCATCAGAAACCATTCAGGTCAGAAGGAAATGAAATGACATACTCAAAATGCCGCAGAAAAGCATGTCAGTCAAGAATGCTAGACTTAGGGCAAATGCCTGTTTAAAGGAGAAATTACAATATTTCTTATGAAAAACAGATAAAACATAGGAAAATAGTTCCTCCTGATTTTTAAAATTTATTAGATATTTATGGTCATGTCCCCATTTTCATCTATACTTTTGTAATTTTTGTCTTTCCTTTTTTTGGAGGATTAGATTTACTAAGAGTTTCTTAATCTTATTTATCTTTTTAATGAAAGGAGCACTTGTTTCATTGACACTTTGTATGGATTTTTAATTCTCTAATTTATTGATCACTTCCCTAAACTTTCTTATTTCTCTCAGTTTGTGGGATTGACTTGTTCTTAGTATTCTACCAGCAATATTAGGCCCCTTATTTGTTGTTAGTGATTGTGTCTTTATGTATGTATATGTATGAGTGTGTGTATGTGTAAGGATGTGTTTTTGTATGCACATAGCTCCAAACTTTCTTTCCTTTTAACATTGCTTTTGCTGTAGCCCAAAGGTTCTAGTAAGTTGTGTTATAATTTTCTTAGAATTCAACATTCTTTGAATATCCTCCTTTATTTTTTTTCAGTAGCACAGTCATCAGTTAATAAAATGTTGTTCAGTATTATGTGTTTGGATGTATTTTGCAGTTTACTTTGTTGATTAATTTTATTTTCATTCTTTTGTGGTCAAATAGAATACAGAGAATTATTCCAGATTTCTTGTATTTGCTACAACTTTCTGTGTCCTATAAAATGACATATTTGAAAAAAAGTTTCATACCCTGCTGTGAAGAATGTTTAGTGTGGATTTTCGGAATGAAATTCCCTTATAGATATCTATTATGTGCATTTAGTCTAAAATATCATTTAAAGCTGATTTTTGATGCTATGATATTTGGTATATACACAATAACAATTATTATTTCCTTATGATGGATTCTTTTCTTAATATGAAATTACATTTATTATTTCTTTTTATTAATTTTACAATGAAGACTATTTTATCAGGTATGTGTATAGCTAGTTTGTACTGTTTTCAAGGTCAATTTGTTCATTATAACTATTTACTCCTTCACTCTAGACTAATATTTGTTTATATTTTAAGTGAAAATTCAAAAGTTCATCGAGACTGCAATCTGGATAAAAGAGAATTGTGCTAGGAACATCCCAACATCATTTTAAATTATACTACAGAGCTATAGAGACAAAAAACAGTCTAATATTAGTGCTGAAAGTGACACATAAAGTAATGGTATGGAAAAAAAAGACCTTGAAATAAAACTATACTGACAGCACCCTGATTCTCAAAAAACATGCAAAGGGAAAACAAACAAACAACAACAAAAACCCAGCCTCTCTAACAAGTAGTGCTAGACCAACTAGATATCTAAATGTAAAAATGGAATCTAGGTCCATATCACTCATATACAAAAACCAACTCAAATTGATCCCAAGTGTTCTTAGCGACAGGCCTGTATTCCTAGCAACTCAAGAGGCTGCAATTTGAGGATTGTGGCTCAAAGCCAGACCAAGCTTTTCTTATCTCTAATTAAGCAGCAAAAAGCCAGAAGTGGAGATGTGGCTCAAATGGTAGCATGCCAGCCTTCAATGCAAAGGTTTAAGAGGGCAGAGACTGAGTTCAAGGCCCAGTACTAGAACAACAAATTAACTTAAAATTGATTAAGTATGTTAATGTGAAATCCAAGCTTTGAATAGACAATAGGAAAACATAGACGAAATTCTTTCTGATATAGGTGTAGTCAATAACTTCCTGAGTAGGATCTCAGTAGCTCAGAATTAATTGCAAGAATTGACAAATTGGATTTGTTAAATGTAAAGTTTCTGCACAACAAAGGAAATAAGGAAGTGTAAATCAGCCTACCACACTGAAAAAAAAAATACCTTTGCTTTTTGTTTGTGTGACAAGTGATTAATATACAGATTATTTAAGCAACTCAAGTTAAACTAATAATCTAACAAATAGCCTAACAAACAGGTGGGTAGAACAACTTAACAGAGCTTTTCAAATGAAGTCATACAAATGGCCAGTAAGTACATGAAAAATTCCAACATTTTTATTCATCAAGAATATAGTTCACACACGCACATGTGCACGCACGCGCGCGCGCACACACACACACACATTGTTAGTCCATCAGAACAAAGGACATCACATCCTTGGAAGGAAAAGAAGAGGCTGAAAGTTATCTTGATTTGTGAGACCAAGCCAGACTAAGAAAGCCAGATATTGCATACTCTCATATGTGTAGGATTTAGTAGATATAAAAGTAAAAATAAAACAATAAGATATGGGAAAAAGTGCAAGAGGAGTGTGAGAGAATAATAGAAAGCAATAAAAGCCAGGAACAGTGGTTCATTCTTACAATCCTAGCTGCTCTGGCAAGAAGCAGAGATTGGGATGATAGTACTTAGAAGCCAGCCTGTAACAAAAGGTAATGATATTTCATCTCAACCAATACGAGTTGGGATTGATAGTTCATGCCTGTCAGTTTCAGCAAGGAATATTGAAAGCCAACCTGACCTGAACATAAATGTGATAACCTATTTGAAAAATAAATGATAAGAAACAAAATGTTGTAGAACACCTGAGTAGCAAGGATAAGAACCTGAACTCAAACTCCAAAAGCACAAAATAAAAATTTGTTCACATCTTGCAAGAATAAAATTTACTGGGCAAATTTGATTTACCTAAAAATTGATCTTTTTGTCTTTTTATCTGTGTGTATAGATAAGGCCCCGAAGCGTGCCTTCAACATAGGACTGCGCTATTGCTTGGATTTTCGCTCAAGTCCAGTGCTTTACCACTTCAACCACAACTCCACTTCTGGTTCCTTGGTGATTGTACTGTGTCATTAATCCAAAAGCTCAGGATTTCTTCAAGAGCAGATATTTCCACTTTCATGAGTTCTTCAATAATCACAGCTCACATGACAAAAATTAAATTAGTATTTTATGTTTATTTCAGTAGAACTTAAGTAAAATACAAAGCAAATTCCAAGTGAGTTATTCTGGAATACAAAACTTAAGGGACTATTTATGCTCGCTATGGCTAGCTAATTGGCTGATAAGCAATCATCTTTTGTTTTCCAAAATTACTGTTTCTTTAGGAAATATAAAAATCATGAAATATAGAATATTGTCTTTTATTGTTTTCTTATCAGATTTGGTGGCTTATATATTTCTAGAAATAAAGAAAGATACAGGAAATGCTTAGCATTCTCATTAAATCTAATTATGTCAAAGATGCATTTATTTCTCTGACTTCATTTCTCTGACTTCATCTCTCTCTACCCTTTACTGCTTTTTCTTTTTTCCTTTCATTATTCTTCATATCAGACATCAGATATACTCACTGCCTTATGTATGAAACTGTAATCCCTCTGTACTTCACCTTGACAATAAACTAAAAAAATTAAAAAGATATCAGATATAGATCACATTTATATACATATAAAGCAATCAATTCATTTTCTTTATTTGGTCCATTCTAACAGACTCAGAAACTTCACTCTTTTGACACACCTACTAAAAATCTACAATTACAATGAGGAATTGGCTCTGCTGTGAAGGACCACAGAATTGTTCATTTGAAGTGTACTTGCCATAGGATTACAGGGGATTTTTATTTGGTTAAATAATTTATATTTCTAAGATTTTCTAACTTGTTATAAGAAGGCTGTGAATTTTTGTACACACTGTGTTAACATATCAATTAATTCCAATTGGAAAATATCAAATTGTTCAATATCAGTAACAGTAAAATTATTTGATCTTTTCTTGTACAACTTAAGAATTGCTTAAAATTTGCTGGTCATTAAAATTAAATGCTCTCCATAGTGGTTGTACTAATTTGCACTCCCACCAACAGTGGAGAAGGGTTCCTCTTTCACCGCACCCCCTCCAGCATTTGTTGTTGCCTGAGTTCAGAGTATAGGCCATTCTAACTGGGGTGAGGTGGTATCTCAGGGTTGTTTTTATTTGCATTTCCTTTACTGCCAGGGATGTTGAACATTTCCTCATATGTTTCTTTACCTTTTTTTTATCTCTTCTCCTGTAAGGTCTCTCTTTAGCTCCTTTGCCCATTTCATAATTGGTTTACTGGGCTTGGAGGGGGTTAGTTTTGTTTTTTTTTAGTTCTCTGTAGATGACGGATATTAGGCCTTTGTCTGTTGCTGTGCTAGTAAAGATCCTTTCCCATATGGTTGGCTGTCTTACAACCACTTTGGAGAACAGTATGGAGGTTCCTCAAAAAGCTCCACATAGACCTACCCTATAACCCAGCCATACCACTCCTAGGCATCTATCCTGAACAACAAACAGGTCCCAGGATATCAAAAAGACATCTGCACTCCCATGTTTATCGCTGAACAATTCACAATAGCCAAAATATGGAAACAACCCAGATGCCCCTCTACAGATAAATGGATAAAAAAAATGTGGTACCTGTACACAATGGAATACTACATAGCGATTAGAAATGATGAAATATTGGTATTCGCAGGGAAATGGTCAGAACTTGAACAAATAATGCTGAGCGAGACAAGCCTAGAACACAGAAAACAAAGGGGCATGATCTCCCTGATACATGACTGTATCAGGGGGATACAGGGGGGAGGGGGAGACAGTAGAGACCATGTCTGTGAAACAAAAAACTTCTTGTCAAATGGTATTTCCCACAGGTTTGGATCAGTGACCTTGCATTATGTAACTAAACCCAAACAACTACTAAATATAAAAAAGACTAAAATAGACCTCTCAGTGGATCACAATAGCTCAAAAGCTATGTATGTATGATCATATAAGACAAGGATAAGCAAACTCTATTGTTGACATTATATTTAAAGTTCTAGGTGAATTTCCTTTGGCGTAGGCCACGGGGCTACTGTATATGTTTTTGGTACACTCTGTATTGTATATATGCCTACCTGATCTTGGGAAGGGAAAAAAGAACGAGGGTGTAAGATATCACAAGAAATGTACACACTCCCCTATTATGTAACTGTACCCCTTTGTACAACACCTGTTAACAAAATTAAATTAATAAATAAATTATAAAAAATAAATTAAATCTTAATTTTAAAGTTAAAATTGTCAAATTAAATTTCGATATAATTTGGAACATATTTTCTTTGGGTCTATATAATATTCTCTATATGTACAAATGTGTTATATTTTGAATTAGAAAATTTTCAAATGTATTATGATATGCATATGTCTGTAGGATGCATTTAGTTTTATTAAGGTTGTATAAAAATCTTTGTGGAAGCAAATTATTTTGTACATCTTTTATTGTGTGTATGCAGCTTTCAACTTTAAAAACCATTGAAGAGAAATGTATTAAGTGATCATTTTCTGTAATGTTTATTATAAACAACTGAAAGTTCAGACTTTTATTTCAACTCAAAATGCATTCCTTCCAAATAATTTCATATAGTCTAAAAATTCCTTGAGTTCAACAAATACTATTTCTCTTTATTCACATAGTGTGATATTTCACATCTGCAATGTCCATACAGCCTGTAGTCTCTAATAAGTAGCCAGAGGAATGATGTTTCAGTGAATACTAGCTTGTCACCTTCAAAAAGAAACATCTTCAAATTCAATTCTCTGTGCCAGGAGTCCAGGGCACATTTTAAATGAATACTGTGAAATGAAAGTTAAATTATTTATCTTCAGTCAACATCTGCTTGTCTCATTTTGTTTATGTGTTGTATATATATATATATATATATATATATATATGTGTGTGTGTGTGTGTATAAAAATTTACATGAAACTGGGCTTACACAAAATTTTACATTCACAGATATTTGTATATGAGAAGACTCTATAAAGACAAATAGATATCTCAAACTAATGACTGTGTATTTCTTTCATTAAGTAATTAAATAATCATATTATAGTTTATATGCAGTACATATATATGTTTATATAGTTTATATGCAGTACAAATCCTGAAATATACTTTGCACATATCACAAAATTATTTTGCAATTCTTTTTAAACTTAGTGAATTCTATTGTCAGAGTTGGTTTCTCTGAAACAGTGTGCTGATGTATGCAAAATTCTTTAGATTTTTATTATAAACAAAAAATATATAAATAAAAATATAACTAAACAGTTTCATGTCTACAAAACACTGTAATGATGTTAAAATTTGACACCAAGATTATTAATTTCTACTTCCTTCTTTTTTTCCAATTGCTTAGTCATCACTTTCAAGGTTTATTTTGAATAAAAAATAATGATATAGCACATAGTTAAGAAATAATTTCTAAAATATTAAACACAACAAGACTTTTAAAAATAACACGATCAAACAAGTACTGAATTACCAACATCTTAGATAGCAAATGAGGTGATTTTATCACCTGAGAACTGTTTATCATGTATTGCAGCACTGGAGGTCCTCTTGGTTTCTTCTTTTTCTATGTTCAGGGATAGCTCACGGAGTTTCCTTTTGTTTTGTCTAAGAAATCTTGACTAGAAACCACCAGCTCTCCCTGCAGCTTCAATAGCTTAGAGACCATTGCATTTGTCACCATAAAATCATTTTGCATCAGTTAAATATTTCTTAATAGCATATCTGACAAACTAATTGTTTTCTTAATACTGGTTGATTTAATTTGACTACTTGATAACGGCATCCAGGGAGGCACCTTGAATGTTTCCAAATCCATTTTTAGCAGGCTCCTTCTGGGGAGTCCTCATGCTGTTAGCTAATCTCATCCCCAGTGATTTAATTATTGTTTAACAAAAAGTCTTATTTTTCTGAGATTTGCCTGTTTCACCTTTTTCTCACATCCTAGTGCCAATAATTTTGAAGAACCTACTGGGACATAGAAAGTCCACTGCAGAGCAAACTGAAGTACAGCTTGGGGTATTTTTGCATTTTTGACTTATAAAAATGAGAAAATTATTTTAGTACATACATAGAGGATTCAATTTTATGTTAACTTTCATTTTGCACATCAGATTTAAAGTCTTCATTCTGTAAAGCACTAGCTTAAAGATATTCTTGCATATAGTGTAAATGACTCTTTCAGATCTGTGTGCTTTCATTATATGTCCAAGAACCATTATCATACAACTCGTTATAATTTTAGCTTAAATTTTGTATGTCTTATGAAGATGTATATACTAAAAACAATGTTTGACCTAATACATGAAATGCTATGCTTTTGAAAAATCATCCAAGTAATGAGTTACACAAAAGTTTTTAAGAATATATATTACAATATTTGGAGTATTTATAGATGCTGCTAATATTTGATTTGTGTCCTTTCACACTCTTACTGAAATTTATGCTCTCTTATGAGAAGCTGAGAGACTGTATCAAGTAAAATGGGCACAAAGAGATTAGGAATCCCTTCCCCTCCTGTGAATGGATTAATCTATTTATGAAATGGATTAACAATCTGGCTAGCTCTCTCTTTCTCTCTGTGTGTATCTCTCTCCTTCGTTCCTTTCTTCCTTCCTTCTTTCCTTCCCTCCTTCCTTCCTTCCTTCAGTCTTTCCTTCCTTTCTTTATTTCTCCCTCCCCCTCTCTTTCTCTTTCTTTCTTTCTTTCTTTCTTTCTTTCTTTCTTTCTTTCTTTCTTTCTTTCTCTCTCTTTCTTTTTTCTGTTCCTTCCTTCCTCTTTTCCTCCTTTCTTCCTTCCTTCCTTCCTTTCTTCCTTCAGTCCTTCCTTCTTTCTCTCCCTCCTTCCTTCCTTCTCTTCTCTTCTTCTTTCTTTCCTTCCTTCCTTCTCTTCTTCTTTCCTTCCTTCCCTCCTTCTCTTCTTCCTTCCTTCCTTCCCTCCTCCTTCCTCCCCATTTTTAGTTGTCAGCCAGCTACCAGTTTTACCCATACATTCTTTTCCTGGACTAGCCATGATCCAGGATCTATGTGTGTATGTTTCCCAAGTAGCTAGGATTAAAGATGTGTACCCTGAAACTCAGCTTGGTTTTATGAATGGTATTTTGCTAATTTTTGTTGGTCTCAAACTGAAGTCCTCTTTTCTCTGCCTCCCAAGTTTATGTCTTCTTTAATGTAATATCCTAAGCTGTATCAGGACTTCAGCCAGTTAAATAGATCACCATTAGATGTGTCTCTCAAGCTTGCATCAGAATTAAGAACCGAGATAAACCTCATTTCTTTGTAATTTACCCAATTTTTCACATTCTCTGTAATGGAATTCTGGTCACCTTATTTATTGCCCACTTTTCATGTTTAGACTTAGAACGCCCTTGTTTTGACCTATGAGATAAAAGTTCCCATACGATTTTTCAGAAAGGATTATTTTTAAAAGCTCCATGTACTATTCTTATTTTCTACTATATTTAAACCCATTTGGAAATTCAATAGTCCTATTTTTAAATTCCATATAAAGGATAGAGAAAGATATAAGTTTGCATAATCAGTTACCTAGTACTTTACTTTTTTCTCTTTTCTTTTCTTTTGGTACTGTAGATTGTACTAGAACCTCCCACGTCCTCTGTGGCTTAGGCCTCATCCTATGAATTTTACCACTTCCAGATGGAATCTCCTTTGCACTTTGCCTGATTTGGTCTTGGACTCTGATCTTCCTACTTCTGCCTTTAGGTTAGCTGGAATTATGAGCATGCAACCACCATGTCCCATGGCATTTCTCTTACATGATTTTTTTTTCTCCCCTGAAATCCCATTTCATTTTGTTTTCTTTTGAGAGAGAGAGAGAAATTTTGGTTTACTAATGAAAAGTTACACCTTTGGAATTTGATGCAATAGGGAAGTGGTAGATATTCTTTTGTAAAGTGATACTCTTATCTAATGTTTCCAAGCTTTTCTTTGCCCTCTTTCCACCAGCACCTTCCCAACTCTAACATTGCCAAAGAAAAGCTTTGGCAAAGGTTGTCTTGGTTTATGCCACTGTATGCTGCCTCCCCACCACCAAACAGGTAATTATGCAGTGTATACTGTGTGTTGTCTAACTTTCTCTCATTTAGTTTACAATTCTTAGCTCATTTCTGCATCGATCAGTGCTTTGACACTTTGAATTTAGTAAGTATACATGAATAACAGCATTTTAAATTCAGAGCTATTCCTTTAAGGTAAGTCTAGTCAGTGACGTACAGGGAAGCCACATTTTGAGAGGTCGAATTAGGAGGCTTTATTTAAAGGCCAGCTTCTCCAGGAAGACTATTGTTACAAAGCCCTGAAGCCCTGTGAATACATTTAACCATTAAAAGACTGAGCCCTGACAGCAGGAGCGGAAAGAAAGAGCAGAAAAACAGTACACACAACCCAAATCACCCCAATGCAGATCAGAAGTAGGGCTCCATGTTTCTTCGTATAGGTATGAGTTCATAAGATATACCTAAGGCTACTTCTAAAGACGTGGTACCACCTGGCATTCCATCAGTCTTGTGGAATATTTGGATTTGTTTTGTTTTTACATATCAGTCTTTTATTAAATGTTAGATATTAAAAAAAAATAGGTAGCCCATAAAGGAGAACGCCACACGGTATTCGGGCAGGAGAGAAAGTTTATTATCTAACTGGTGGCCTGTGGCCAAGAAGATACATGGAGGGAAAGAAGGAGAGACCCCTTCCAGCCATGCCCTATCCAGGGCTGTGGCTCAAATGGTAGAGTGCTAGCCTTGAGCAAAAAGAAACCGGGGACAGTGCTCAGGCCCTGAGTTCAAGGCCCAGGACTGGCAAAAGAAATAAAAAAGGTATTTGACAAGAAAATGTAATGTATGATTTTCTAAATCATTCCATTGTCTCCTAATTAGAATCAGAGTTCCTTCTTTGGATTTCTGGATTCTAAGATATCATATACAGTTCTTTCCTATTCTCATTTCAGTACTTTTGATTTTGTAAGAAAATTTCAAATTGTAAACTTTTTGGATTCTGTTTTAAATATGAGCAATTTATTTTTATAAGTTATGCCTCAAATTACCTAAAATATGAATTTAGGTTCATGTTAGTTTATGTCTGCTCCTCAATTATTAATAGCCCTTACTGATTTGGGATATTACAGAATTGTGAATGCCTCCATCATAAAATAGTCTAGCCTGCTTGGACACCATCCTCTCCCCATTACTTTGTGAGGAAAGTATGTTTATGCAACAGAGGAGGAATCTAAATTAGGAATCCAGGTGGGATGAATTCTTCAGGGTGCATTTGAGCATGGCTCTGATGATTCACATCCGAAGTGAAGTGGCGTCACAGGTGGTGATGCTCTTCTCGCTTACAGTTATGGCACAGCACCAAGCATCCACTGCTAACAGGACAGATCTAACCAAAGCGGCTTAGATAGCAGACCCACTCTCAAGATAACCACGAATCGCTTTATCACATGGTAAAATTAACTGCCATCTTAACTAAAATGTAGATTTAGGAGGGGTAGAGATTTTCAAATCACAGCAATCACCTTGTAAAGAGATTTGACTTTTCACTAGACTAGCATTTCTGTTCAAGAGTGCACATCAACTTTACTTTTCTCTCTAGCCAGCTAGACAATAGGTAGGTTTGGAGTAGAAGTATAATAGATATTGTAATCTTATCAGTGTTGACTTGACCTAAAACTGAGCTCAATGTGTTTGCCAGATATAAGGGTATTGTAAGTTGGGTGATAATATCTCAAAAACAAAATGTGATTTTGGAGTGACATGACTTAAATTCAAAGATGTTTCCTGAAGACTGTGTTGTCTGTTTTGTGATAAGCAGTAGAGCAATTACTGAGTGCCACAAAGTCAAGAAGCACTGAAAAATCAAGTATTTTATAACTAAAATCTCCATAAAAATGTACACTATTTTTTGTGAATGACATATTGAATATTATGTGTTAATCAAAGTTATTTTTTGTTACTTTTACAGAGTCACTTCTGATAAACTTGATCAATTGTGGTTCTTTTCTTTTTCTTTTTTTAAAATTAATTAATTTATTTTTGCCAGTCCTGGGGCTTGGACTCAGGGCCTGTGCACTGTCTCTGGCTTCTTTTTGCTCAAGGTTAGCACTCTGTCACTTGAACCATAATGCCACGTCTGGCCTTTTCTATGTATGTGGTACTAAGGAATTGAACCCAGGGCTTCATGTATACAAGGCAAGCACTCTTGCCAGTAGGCCACATTCCAAGCCCCAATTATGGTTCTTTTGACATAAAATGTTGATAAGAATATATTAATTACTTTTAACAAAGCACATGGCATTATGAGGCATTATAGCACTATGAATAGCTCTTGATTTGTAGAAGTTAAACTAGTTTATAATCTTATTTTGAAAAAATTTACTAAAGAAAATTTTATCATAAACAATAGTAAAGGTTGAAAAAATGTTTATTAAGCACAATAGAAGCACACATATGGGATACATTTGACTACAGACAGTGTTATCCGAAACTCATAGAAAATTTCAGTTTCTTTGAACTACAAATGGCCATTCCCAGTGATCACCCACTGTGTCAGAGGAAAGCTAAATTGAATTTAGGTTTGTTTCAATCTATTTGCAATGATGAAGACAAATCCTGTGTGCATCCATAACGTTTTATCTTTGAACAAATAACTAAAAAGTCTAAAGTTGTTAAGGCATCTTGTAAAAGTTGAGAGTTCATTGAGGGGTTGAACCGGAATAGTACAGCACTCTTTCAATCTTTTAGTTCAAAACAAACATAGAAGACACAGTAAGCTCATGGAGAGAAAAGCTGTTTTATTTCTCTGCTGTAGATAATTCACATGACCTATATGGTTCACCTCTCTTTATGTATAAATAGCAAACTTCTGTCATCTTAAGATCCTTCTGTGCCGATGGTGTACAAGGCTGTCTTTTTTGTTGGATCTCTACTCCAGAACCTATGCTTCTGGAAGAAGTTAACTACCCTCATTCCCAACATTTCTCTACTACAGTTATTCTACATTTATAAGTATATGTGAGATAAAATTATACTTCTCAAAAATCATGAAAATCATTTATTCCAACAATGTGGACTAAGTGTTTTCCTGTTCCATTTGGGACTGTAGGAATGGAATTCTACATGGGGATATGTCTGAGGGCTCCCACCTCCCTACACATGCAAACTCCAGACAACAAGCAGAGTTTCTGATGGATAAATATTTTTGAAGTCATTAAATTATTGGCCTTCAATGCTGATAAACCATAGGGACACTGTGTGTGTGTGTGTGTTTGATGTGTTAAAACCACTAAGCAAATATCATAAAATACTTCATAAAATATTTCTACTTTGTAAAATAATAAGCTATAGTCTGCATTCATTCTTCCTAGTTCAAGTGATGTCAAATTGAATTCTAGGTAAAGTATGGTACTCCATTATTCTACAACACCACATTTCATATGCCCTCTGGGGTCAACTTAAAAACCCAATACATTCCCAATTTTATAATTAATTTTCTATCTCTTAGGATCTAAGGAATACATGGTTTCTGGTTATACTAAAAGATGATGAGTTACAAGCTCTTTAGGATAAAACAGATTTGTAAGTGCACGTACACAGAAATGGAGCAGTAAAGTACTATCTAAATATAAAAATCTAAGAACACATTTTGTAAATGCCTTATTTTCACTAATATTCAAATGACATCTAACATGTTACTTACATGTTAAATATTTTCATAAAGTGTGTCACCATGTAATTTTGGATATAAATTTATTTATATATATATATATTATTTATTTATTTTGGCCAGTCCTGGATCTTGTACTCAGGGTCTGAGCACTGTCCCTGGCTTCCTTTTGCTCAAGGCGTTAATACTCTACCACTTGAACTACAGCGCCACTTCGGGCTTTTTCTGTTTATGTGGTGCTGGGAATCGAACCCAGGGCTTCATGTATATGAGACATGCACTCTTGCCACTAGGCCATATCCCCAGCCCCCGTAAAATTATTTCTTGTACTTAATTATAAAATATCTAAAGTGCACATAGCAAATACTACTTTCTCTGTGGCAGACATGGTAAGCAGATTAGTGTGGCTCAGGCAACATAATTTGCTCACATTTTAAAAATGCACATTTAGTTTACGATTTTAGGTTTGTAGATACTGTGGAAACATTGCAGATGTGCAATCAAAGAGCAAAACTTCCACCTGATGACAATTAATTGGGTTGGTTGCAATGTGTTGAGTCTTTAAATTACTTACAATTGTGGTTTTATTTATTTTTTTAAGTTAAATCACATCCTGTAGGCTAAGTAGGCCTCTAACTGGAGATCCTCCTGCCTCAGTCCTCTAGTTTTGGAATTACAGGAGGGTACCACTATATTCTGTTATTTTTTATTGAAGCATACTCTCTGTAGATCAATGTATCCCAATCACTTATATTGTTACACATGCTTGCTACTTTGTTCATTCACATTGTTTTTGGTCACTGCCCTGTAAGCTTTATATCATGCTAGACATTCCCAGAACTTCCTATCTGGCATCATTCACTAAAATGGAGAAGACACAATTTAATCATGTGTTTGCTTTTTATAATAGAGTTGCTTGTAGTAGAGGTTTTCCCTGGAGGGTAAAATTGAAATCTTTTTTTAAAGTTAGAAAATACTCTAATACCTCTGGATAAGTTTTGAACTGTAAAACTTACTTCATTTTCTCCAGTCTCACTATTTAAACTTGCTGTGAATCTGAAATTGCAAGCTATCTCCAAATCAAATACTCAATTATATTTCAATCACACAAACAATGGCACAGTTGGTACTAGGATAAAGATCTTCTAAATCCCAATTCACTTTAGAGATATGGCTCGCAAATATATTAGCAATCATGTTTACATTGCAAATTAGCTTATCCACGAACATTATATTTATTATGTAAAAGTTAAATTCTTAAATAATCTGAGATACTTTTATGACATGATATCTCAAAATTTAAAATCTTGCTTAAAGTATTTGCTATTATTTTATTTATTATTAAAATTATTTATCAAAATTGCATTATCAAAACTAAATTGTATTATGAAAATTGTATTATCAAAACTAAATATAACTGCTTTTAAAAATTATATTAAAATGCTTATATCAAATAAAATGCTGAGACTAGCATCCTGACTACTAATTACACTATTAATAATTTTAAAATAACATGTGGTTAATTTTAATTACTTAGAATATATGATTCTCATTTGTAATCACTTATTTCAGAAATCTTATTTCTATTACTAAGTATTCCCACTGTGTGAATGATAAAATTTTATAAATAGCATTGTTAAATAGAACTATTTTCTCAAGATACCTAATGGTTTCCATTAGCTTCACATATAAGTTATAACTTTTAATGTTAAAATGTGTTATTTTAACTCATCTTTTAATCTGAAGGAATTTTTTAAATAAAATTTAGAATAGCCATGATAGAATGTGAACTATATTTACTTAATTTGAAATTTTACTAGAGACGATTTATATATCAATTAATATTATGCCAAATCTAGAGGAACTGGAACAACATATTCATTAAACTTCTTTTTCAAATTGTCCTATATTTCATATTTTTAATTTCATAATGGAGTTTGATAAAAAGAATGGTTTGATAAAAAGAATGGTTTCATAAAGTCAAATTTGTGGAATTATATAATTATTATTTTAATAAAAACATGCATAACCAAATCTAAAACTACCACCAATAAGTTATGCACAAAGTAAGAGAAGAAAGGAAATTATTTCACCAGTCACTCATCACTGGTGACATTTCCTTAAACACTGTTCCTAAGTAGTTTTTATTTAGTGGCTAATTTTGTGAAAAATCATTACAATTATATGTCTTGGTTTATTAAATTAAAACATAAAGTATATTTCTTGTCCAACTTGATAACACCTCCCTCATTTTTCTCCCACCTTCCCTCCACTCCCATACCCCCCAATTGTACAGTTATTTTACAACATATTGTCTTGTAAGTACTGGTATTGCCTTGCTCTGCTTTTTACCCTTTGTCTCACCATTTTAATGTTCCTCTTCCATTCCCATACCTAATTCATACAGAGAGAGAGAGAGAGAGAGAGAGAGAGAGAGAGAGAGAGAGAGAGAGAGAGAGAGAGAGAGAGAGAGACTCAGGATACCAGAATAAAATACAGTGACATCACTACTTAATATAGGTAACTATAACCCCTCTGTACTTCACCTTCACAATAAAAAATTAAAGTTAAAAATAAAAAAATAGAGCCCCAAATGAAACAAACAGAAACAAAACTTCTTTCTTATTTAATGTTTAAAAATAAAGTGTAGTTTCTGTAAAAAGAGTCTGTCTTCATTGTGGACTTAACCTGCCTTTTAGTTGCATGTGTATGTCATTCTATTTGGCCTTTAAATCAGGTTTCTAATTTGGATGTAAAATTATCCAATTTCAAATAATAATTTGAACTTGTATGTCCTTTTCTACCAAGCATAGAAAACTCTTGTTGATTCAATTACGTAAAATAAGAATATCTGTACATCTTTTCTTCCTTAATACTCTTCTTTTTTAACTTTTACTACGGTGTATAATAACTTACAAAATATTTTTATTGCTATTATTCAGTAGATGAACAAAGGGATTAAACTTTCATAAGTCAGGTTGTAAGTACAACGGTGTATAACATCTTAATAAGTAAGCCCACATATGGAAAAATTAACATGTAAGAAGCCATATGATAACCCATTAATTTCTTTAAATTCATTCTAAATATGAAATATAGATACATCTATTATTCCTAATATTGTAACTCCAAAGCTTTTCCTTACAGCACAGCCAAAGAAGTTACAATGATTACATTTTATCTTAAGGATACAAAGTCTTTTTGCCTCCAATATGGGAAGCATTTCTTTAATCTTATTAATGAAGTTGTATAGATAATTTAAGTTAGTTTTTAATTTTAGAGTTGTCAGTTTTGACCTGATTATGTATATAAAAATATCCAGGTATAGAATTTTAACAGTAGGTATAGAATAAAAACTATTGAATCTATCTTTTCTATCTAATATATCCAGGTATAGAATGAAAGATCCAGGAATAGAATGAAATCCAGATACAGATTTAAAACGCTGACTGTTTAGCTTTATGTCAAATTTCTTGTATTTTATTTCCTGAGTATTCTTCCTCAAACAAATATATTTGAAAAAAAGAGAGATGAACAAAGAAGTTTAATTTTGTTTATACCTTTGGGTGTTTGTTTTAATGCTTGAATTTCTTGTCTAATCTAAATTTATTGCTTATTAAGAATTTTGAATTAACTTCCATTTATTGAGCTACAAACACAAAATGTCAGGTTTTTAACCTATGGAAGTAACTTTATCTACTTAGCATATTTAGCGTTTGTTTTGATTTTCCATATTTGTTTTTCATCAAAGTTGATTCACAAAGCTTACACTTTTGAAATTAACTACTCCATTTTCCTTGCTGCGTAAACAAGGATAAAGTAAACATATTTCATCAAATGGACCTTTTAAGCTCTTTCATATTTGACTTGTTGAAGCAATGTACCCTTGTGATCAAGTGATTAAGCTATTTACTGCTCTTGCACAGAGAACTATTAAGTAGATTATAAACACATCATTGTAGAAGGAGTGTCAGGAACTCTGTGTTCTCTTCTGCAGTTAGCTGTCTAACCTTGAACAGTCACTTAATCTTTTTGACCTCAACTTTATTACTTGCATAGCAAGGACGGCAATTATCTCTATGAACTTCTTTCCTTGTATGATTTTATTCTACAATTAAACTAGAATGGATTTAACATAAGACAGGATAGCTTTATTGTCACATCTATGCAAATAATCTCATGAATTATGGAGTTAATTTAATAAGCCTCTTAGCATTGGGGGCAATTATCAGAATATAATATTCATTTAAGATATGTACTAAATATCATTTTTAACAAAATGTAAAGCATTTTCTTTTTTTGCTTATATTTCATTTATTCGATCAACATTTTGTTATAACTTAGTTTGTGGCAGCTGCTTACATACAAAATTTCAAGTGCATTGTTACTATAACACAGAAAGCATACCAGTACTGACAGTATATATAAACACCTTACTAGGATTGATAGCTTAAAATTTTAGTTACCAGCCTCCTAATATCATAAATTTATTTTAGTTTCTCAAATATTTTTGTATAATTTCTTTATAGTAATATATCATTTTTCCTCGAAAAATGTGCACATTGGATTTACAAATTCTTTTGAATAGCACATAAAAAGAAAATGAAAATGTCTGTATCCTTCTTCATAAGGTTACTAATTTGCTGGAGTGGTCATACTCATGATCATCGCGTTATTGTGAAACTTGTTAAATATTGTCAAAGTTTTAGAATGTATAACAAAACCATCAGTGTAAAATGCTCTACACCTAGGAAGGTTAAATATCATATCAACATATGCTAGACAAATTTTAAGTGAGTTTAGGCAGTTAGAGGAAAATGCCGAACCACTTACTTCTGCAATTTTCACTTTGGAAATTCATTGAGAAGTACAACATTTGCAGAACATTTGTTATAGCATTATTTGCACCATCTATATTCATAATTATAGCATAAAGCAGTAATGTTTATTGTAACATCAATGCTAACACCAGTAACAAGCATTATTGATAATATAGTAGAAAAATCAGACACTGCAGAGTTATGTTATCAGTTGATATATATTGGTTATGTTTTCAGGTTTTCCTGCCCTTCCTACATTGTTGACAGACTTCAGAGTTCTTCTAAAAAATAGTTTTCTGAGCAGAAATGATCCAGTCATCACCTTAGCCTAGGGAAGACCCAGGAGGAATTATTTCCTGGCACAACTCATCTTTATCCTCTGAACCATTTTAAAATGATCTTCACTGAGATTGTAGTACACTTGTACTTGTGAGTCTCTTCTCAACTGGAAGTGTTTAACATGGACAAATGAAGAATTTGAGAGAGCAAAATTATACGCTTAATTTAGTCCAAGAGTTACCCAACATGCAGTTGAATCAATTTCACTTAATTCTAAAATATTTCCAAGGACAAAGGCCTAGTATCCAACCACTCACACATTTCTCAACATTAAACCAACTGTTAAAATTTTTGCATTTACAAATGAATACTACCTTTTGAAGTTATTCATTTTATATTGGTGCAATTATAAGGAAACCAAAATATACTCAATAAACAAACATTAAAACCCTGATTAAAACCCCAAAAACCATGTATTTATATACTTTCATTAGTTTTATTGCATTTATTTTAGTGCTTATGATTTAAACCTTCTAGCATTTTGTGAGTCCTCTATCACTAAATATACCTTTCACCTGTATTTATTTCAAATGATTTGTAGTGTTTGTTATCAAGCATTATATAATTTCAGTAAAGATACTGCAGAGAATATTTCTGTTGATTGCTAGTACCATAATCAATTTATCAATTCATTTATTATCTAGTATTGGCTACATACATTGATCTTAACATAATAGATACAATTCATTGATTTCTAATTTTGGACACAATTCAATGTAATTCATCACTTCTAGAGAAGTGATGCTAAAAGACTAATGCTATGATTTATCTATTAAGTTATTTATCCAGTAGGCTTTTCAATGTTACATGTACCAAATTTTGGTTTTGAAAAAAAATTTTCATTCAGGGGCTGGGAATATGGCCTAGTGGTAAAGCGCTTGCCTTGTATACATGAAGACCTGGGTTCGATTCCTCAGCCCCACATATGTAGAAAAAGCCAGAAGTGGTGGTAGAGTGCTAGTCTAGAGCAAAAAGAAGCCCTGAGTTCAAGCCCCAGGACAGGCAATAAAAAAAATGTTCATTCAAACAAAATGTAACATTTCATTTGCACACATTTAGAGCAAACCTCAAAGTTGTATTCCTTCATGTAGTAAATGTGATAAAATTTATTCAAAAGACAAGTTGAAACCATGAGTATACGATATGGTAGCTATGAAAGAAAAGGATTGTCTATTAAACAATATTCCAGATCAGAAGATGGTAGAAAGGAATATTTCTGCCTCCGTGTTCTCATGGTCTACCAATTTAGACGAGCCCTCACGGAGTAATAGTTTGTGAGCATCTAGGAGTCCCACTGAGAATTCTCAGCATACCCATTGGAGCAAAACACAATCGACCAATGGAAACTGTAAAGGGTAAGAAGCACTTTACCATTGGCAGTACCAGAGAGTAACATTCACTCTACTCCTGTGGGGAAAAATAAAATCAGCCATCAAAGAAAGCCCTAGGTTAGATTGCTTTATTGGTACACCACAGTAATTAATTACTCAAAAAATTAATTTGAGACTTTCTCAAACTCCTTCCAAACTTATGAGAGAAACTCTTGTAAATTCATTTTACACAACTGGTATTACTTTGATAGGAAAATTAGAGAAACACAATGTCAAAAATTGGAAATTAAAATCAATATTCCTCATGAATATAAATACAAAATTCCTCAAGAAAATTCAAATTGGTGTCAGCAGTACTTTTAGAATATAATAAATAGGCTTTTCAAAGTATGATCCATTATATGTAATTCAATGACTATCATAACAGTATTTTCTGAAAAGACAAAAACCATAGGATCACTATGAAGATAATTGTGAAAAATTGACAATTTCTTAATAAAAGCTCTCAGCAATTTACCTATTGAAAGAGTGAGTATGCATGCAATACTGACTACATTATACGCAGCTTACTGCTAAAATCATATACAAAAGATTTCCTATAAAGTCATGAGTAAAGCATAAATGCTAATATTCCTGTCTACTATTCACCAGAGCATTCAGGATCCACACAGAACAATTAGCTAAGAAAAGAAATGGGTTGTCTGTACTGGAAAGGGCTCCAAGTGAGCATCAGCTTCACTTAAGAATCATCCATTTGGGTATGGTGATACAAGCTGTGGAGGGAGAAGCAAGAGAATCTTGAGTTCAAGAACAGCCTAGGCTTCTCAGTGAGATCTATTTCAGAGGGTTCAGTCCATACTTTTGGCCACATGCATTTGGGCAAACATCATAATAGTTGGAACACATAGGTGAAGAGCTTCTTCTCATTGCCAATGGGAATTTGAATGTGATTTAACATAATTCTTATCAAATCTAGGGTGCTTTTCACAGAAATAGAAAAACATTCTTTTATTTAGAGCCACAAGACATGTAAAATATCAAAATCAAGAGACAAAGGATAAAAAGACAAACAACTCCAAAAGCAATAGTTGCAAAACCATTTGGTGTAAACCAACTGAACAACTCATGGCGGAAGAAGAAGAGGGGGAGGGGGAGGTGGGAATGAGGGAGGAGGTAACAAACTGTACAAGAAATGTACCCAAGGCCTAACATATGAAACTGTAACCTCTCTGTACATCACAATAAATAAGAAAAATAAATTAATTAATTAAAAAGAAGAAAAAAGAAATGTTGAAGTGCCAGACTTTGAAGTCAGGCCCCATTTTACCATGTGAACCCGACTTTACCACGCCAACCTGAGATAAGCAGGCCCTGTGAGCAAACCCAGGATAAGCCCATTAGGGCCCAGTTGATCTAGAACTCTAACTGCTGGGAATGCTTAACTCTGACCACCCCTGGGGTGCCTCAAACCCTGAGCCAATCAGATTTGTACCTGTGTCCTAATCTTGCTTGCTTGAACACCTGATTGTTGTTACTTTGTTCTTTGCTTCTTTGCCTTTATAAGCCCTGTGTAATCATAGCTCGGGGCTCCCTCCTAACCTCTGCTGTGTCAGTGGGTAGGACGAGGCCCGAGTTGCAGTTCGCTTAAATAAAGCCTTGCCTTGCTTTTGCATTTCGGAATGTCTGAGTCTCGGTGGTCTTCTTGGTGGTGGTTTTGCGACTTGGCACAACAATGTAAAATAACGAAATCAATTCAGAATTCAAAAGAAAGAGCTGGAAACATCATGTTTTATGATGCTAAATTACATTAGAAACATGAAGAAGCCAAACAGAATGGCTCTAGCCAAGTAAATAAGCAAATACAATTTTACAAACCATAATCACTAATGTAAACAGAAAAAAATCCTAGAAATAAATTTATTTGTAGGCTAATATTTCACAGACACTGAAAATGTACCTTGGAAAAAAGATTGCCTCTTCAATAAAAGTTGTTGAAGATCCTGGGTAAATGCATACAAAACAAAACTTGAATATCTTTTGCCATTCATAAAAATCAATTAAAAAGAATAACTTTAGTGTGATTTTAAACTATGAAAATCCTACAGGTGTAGGTAGCCAACATCGATGATTATCTCAAAGGTGTGCAAGGTCATGGCTTAGGGACCCAACAACAAAAGTTCATCCTCTCTCAAGGTCGTGCAAGGTCATGGCTTAGGGACCCAACAACAAAGTTCATCCTCTCTCAAGGGCATGCAAGGTCATAGCTTAGGGAACTGACAACAAAACTCATCCTGACCTCTGGCTATGTTGTTATCTCAAGGATGGTCAAGGACATGGCTTACTTGAAAGACAGCACTAATCTGGAGATGTTTTATTATGCCCACAAGAGTCTGTTTTATGTAAACCATTCAACCTTATCTTGTTTTACTGCCTTTTGTTACCAACTTCAGGGCCTTCTTGTTTTCTTAAGCTTTAGTTAATCCTATGCCACTCCCTGGTTCCTAAAGTGTATATAAGCTTGAAGTTAAGAATAACTGGGCTGCAGTCTTGAGTTATGGTCTTGAGCTACAGACCTCCCAAATCCCATCCTTTGTCTTTTGTCTTTTGTCTCTTGTCTTGTGTCTTTCTTTTTCTTTAATCCTCGCCCCCTCAATTAGGATTCCTTTTTGTTGTTGGCTGGCTCCAGCATACATGGAAGTATCAGATGAAAGCTTTTTGGCCTTAGTAATTATAATGACTTCTGTGGGATATTTTTTTCATAGTCAACGGACGCAAAATGAATGGTTAAGTCTATAGCAAATTAAAATATTTCTGTAGAAAAAAAAAGGAAACAATCAACAAATGGTGACCTGATTGATTAGAAAATGTTATTATCAAACATGAATTTAATCATACAACACATTGTCGGGTTGTCTAGCAACACTGAATCCTTAGACAAAGATGGGTAGGTGGATAAGATTGAAAAGGCCTACCCAAATGGCAGGATTTCCCTTCTGTCTCCCTGGGAGAACAGACCCACCCCCTCTCCTCTTCATGAAAGACAGCACTTAACCTTACCAGAAATCACCTGCCGGAAACCAGTAATCACCTCAGTGGCAATCACTTGTGAGTCAGCAGAGGACTCCAGACTCTGAGGCCACTTCCTCTTCCGCTGAGGTCACTTCCTGAACCACCGCATCCCATTTCCTTCAGACAGTGAGAGGTTCTCCAGACTCTGAGATTACTTCTTCATTCAGTGTGGTCAAACATCCCTGCCATTTCCCTGTGTAATACCACTCACAAGAGTCCCCTCTCTTTATTCTCTTATCTTCTCTGTCCTCTCAGACCCCTTCTTTTTCTCTACCCCTCTTCTTCTCTTTCCCTTTTCTTCCTTTGCTCTTTTCCTCTCCCTTTTTTTCTCTTCTTTTCACACTCCACACTCCTCCATCTCGTGAGGGATGCCAGCTTGCTCTCCCCCAATAACCTTTTTCTCTGTCTGAAATGCCTGGCAATCTCATTTTGATGAATTATGCACTTAAAAAATCATAATTTATTGTTACAGTCATTCCTTGCTATATTGTGGTTCCTTTAGTTCAAATTCACTGGATCTTGGGTTTTAAAATGGTGAGAGAAAAGACAAAGGGTGAACTGATACAACAGATAGTATGTGGGAAATGAACTTTACACCCTCAGAATTGTATTGCTTATATGACATTCCCCACGGACCTGTGGTTCACAAATTCAGTGGCTGTGATTTTATTTACTATATGTAATCTTTTAGCTGTTCACTTCTTGATAAGGGTTTCTGTGGATAAAATCTCCCCTTCTTTAGCAAGTATCACCAGTCTGTTTGCCCAGAGGTGTAGGTGACAAGCAGATTAGGTCAGGACCCTTGTCCAGGGTTATACCCCAGTTGAAGGAATGAGATTACAGTTCAGCAGTTTTAACTATTTCACTTCAACTATGTTTATGCTTTAAGGTTTGAGAAAAAGTATACATTAGTTTATACAAGAAATATTATCAAAGTGTGATACAAACTATAATTCTCAATTTTGTGCTGGATAGTTAAACTTTATTTTTTAGTTGTCACAAACTAAGTCCTTAGTAGAATTTTGACATTTTGTACATGAAGCTTTGATTGATAAGGAAAGAAGTTAGAGTTGTTCTATGAGAAGAAGCATTTCATAACAGTATCTTCATTCTATCAAGCAGTGTTTTGTTTTTTTCTTTTTTTTCCTTCAGTCCAGGGGCTTGGACCCAGTGTCTGGGAGCTAGGGCAACTTGAACCACAAGTCTATTTCCAGCCTTTTCTTTTAATATTGCTCACTGGGAGGTAAGAGTCCTCTACTTTCCTGCCCAGGTGGGCTTTGAACTGCCATCCTCAGCTCTCAGCCTCCTGAGAGTAGTTAGGATTACAGATGCACTCCATCAGTGTCCAGTTAGATCTTCCATTTCTATTAAATCATGTTCAATCAAACATATGACATCTAGTATATCCTCAAGGAGCAAGATGACTAGCAAGCCATTGAGACCAAGAAGTTGTTCTGCAACCAATGAACACAAAGGTAAATCTAAAAATTCTAATAGTAAAATCTAAATTTAATGTAGACTACATATTTTATTATAAAAGAACAAAGTAGCAAATTAAGTTTTATATATAATTAGAAGAAATAGCAATTTGATATATTAAGAAAATACAGTTTACTGAATTAAAATAAGATTCCTGAGTTTGTCTATAAAATACTTGTTTGAAATTCTTTTTGCAAATTCAGTAAACAGAAGGAGAGTGTGCTGATAGTGGAATCCACTCACTGTAAAGAGCTGATAAATCAATTTAAAATTTATCGGTATATTTATTTTTTACGTATTTATTCATAAAACAAAATTTTGCTGTAAAATTGTTGAAGAAAAAAATAGAAATTCCTGCATTTTAGTATAAATGCATTGTGTCATAATTTATTATACTAGTCTTATTTTTCTTAATATTCTAATTTGTGAGTTTTTTATATGAAAAAAATTGCACATAAGTAAGTTGGCATTTTGTCTGTTTCTTTGGCTTCTACCAACATGAATGTCTAATGAGAATTGCTCTGAAAATCACTGACCTTATATCAAAACAGACTAATGAACTGTATATAAAGAAACTTATATCAGCCTATTAAATGGCATACTATGATTTCCTTGTATGCAATATTTATTATATCAAATAGTTTTATTTTGCTTTTCTTTTTATTGTATTGGTGAAGTAAATCTTTCTACTTTTGGACCCCTAAAAATCTGTACATTGTTGAAATTACCAACAAATCTCTTATTTCCATTTTTTGTAGTTTATTTCAACAAGCATCATTTTATATGATCATACTCACCCAGGTATTGAGCCTTTGTCATCCTCTCCTAAGAATACCCTCCTTCACTAAGCTCCGGTGCCTCAAGCCTGCAATCCTAGCTAGTCAAGAGGCTGAGATCTGAGGATCTCGGTTCAAATCCAGCCCAGTCTGGAAAGTTCCTGAGACTCTTACCTGCAATTAACCAACAGAAAACCAGAAGTGGGGCTGTGGCTCAAGTGGTAGGTAGAGTTGTATCCAAGAGCTTCCAGGCCCAGTTCAAGCCCAATGGTGGGGGGAAAATAAAGATTACCCTCCTTTGGCCTCACTCTGTAAGTGTCTAGGGTCCTGTATAATTTATCATTTCCAAGTGAAATTTTTTTGTCTTTAACCATCCAGTGTGCTTACTTGTAGATTTGTAGGTGCATTCTTGTTACCACAAATGAAGGGAAACATACAACCTGTGTTTCTTTGGGTCTGGTTCCTTCGCTAAATAAAATAGTTTGCAAGTTTTTCCATTTACTTACTAATGGAGCAATATTCTTTGTGATGGAAGTACGCAATTCTATTGTAATTCTATACCACATTTTCTTGATCCATTCATTCACTGAGGGCCATTTGTGTTTATTCCATATCTTGGCAATGCTTCAGTGAGAATGGTTGCACTGATAGTTTTACTGTGGTCTTTTTTGTGGTCTATTGGAAAAACACGCAGAACTAGAATTGCTGGATCAGAGGGAGGCTCTATGTTTAGCCTCCATACTGTTTTCCAGAGTGGTTGAACAAGTTTATGTTCCCACAACAGTGCAGTAAGGCTCTTTTTTTGGCCACATCTCCACCAGTACCTGCTATTGTTAGTTTTCTTGATAATGTTCTTTCTATCTGGGTGTGATGGAATATCAGTATTGTTTTGATTTGCATTTATTTTATGGCTAGAGATATTGAACATTTGTTTATGTGTCCATTGGCCATTCTGAGAAGTCTCTCTGTAAGACTTTAGCCCATTTATTCCAACAACAATAATTCCTAAATATTCACCTCATCAATTGGCTTATTTCTTTCTTCCTCATCTTTTCTTTTTCTCCTTCCTTCCTTCCTCCCTTCCTCCCTCCCTCCCTTCCTCCCTTCCTCCCTCCCTCCCTCCCTCCCTCCCTCCTTCCCTCCCTTCCTTCCTTCCTTCCTTCCATCCTTCCTTCCTTCCTTTTTCCCTCTCTCCCTTTCTTTCCTTCTTCCTCCCATTCTTCCTTTCTTCATCTCTCTCTTTCTAGTAAAATACATAGACTTATAACTTTTAGTTACCACTTCATCTCTGGCATGTGAAACATTCTCTGACTTACCATAACCAATCAATGTACAAATTTATTACTGAATTAGCAACCTAATAAATATTGACTCATTAACTTTTCAAGTGCTATGTAGTTTTCTTTTGATGTACAACTATGTTATTAATCATGGCTTTCATTTTTGGGTATACTTTTAAAAGCTATTGTGCTTATTGAGATCAACTATATGAAAAGTTTGAAAGCACAGATTTTTTTCTTATTTCAGAACTTCTAATAAATTGAAGAGTATTGAAAGTGTTTGCTGATGTGAATAATGTGATCCAAACTGTCCAGGGAATTAGAAAATTAATATTATTCTAAAAAGGAATGAATGGTCATTGTTTTAATCATTGGCAAGTTGGAACAAATAACAAATAAATTATGTGGTAACAGTATCTTAATGTTATACTATCAAGTTGCATCCTATGACCTTTGTATAAAACACAAAAAAAATCAAAATCTGCCCTGAGTAGAAATCAAATAATGTTTGAAAATTTAGTTATTTGAGTGTAGTTTGAAAGAATATAAATACAGAACATATTTCTGATGATGAAAGGTATAATGGAAATAAAAACATATATAAAAGACCCATGAACAAGGACAACACAATTAATGGTATTAACTCTGTACCCAGATTAAGTGAAACCCCTTTTCTACTCCTTTCAGAATATATCACATATGGCTAAGTAAACAATTTTAAGATGCTCCCTTATATGAAGCAAAGATACATTTTGTGAAATAATGGAAATTATTTTCCAAATTTCAAAAACCACATAAAAGGACATTTTATACATTAAACTAGTCAGTACCACAATAAGCATAATAATACCAGCAAATGTATGTGTTCTCAATTATAATCTTAATGGTGGATTTAGAAAATTTGTATTTTGCAGATGAGACGATTTCCTTTTATTACCTGAAGATACAATATTTATGTGTGTATCCTTACATACACAAATATATATATACATGTTCATTAATTTGCATTTATAAGTATATATAGGTGTATCTGTGAGAGAGAAATTGATAGTAGAAATAGTAGGATTAAATGAATATAAATTTTTATGTTACCTAAATTATTATTATTGATAATAATTATTATGTTTTTCAAATTTATACTTGGCCTTGTATTTGCTCATTTTTCTTACCTGACTTTCTTTCTCACATGGAATTCTTTCACTTGAGCCATTACTCTAGCCTAGCATTTTTTATTTTCTAAGGTTTCAAAAAATTTTCAGCAAAGACTGGCCTTATACCAAAATCCTCCTGATTTCAGCCTCCTGAGTAGCCAGTATTACAGGTGTGAGCAATGGGTACCTGGAAAATGCCCATTTTTAGTATCTTAAAAATATGTAAGAAAACATACTATGAATTTAATGGCTTTCTCTAAAAAGTGATAAATATAAATATTAAATAAACGTATCAAGGAGTTATACAATAAGCATGACTTAGTAAATTGTTTACATTTGTACATTTGATTAATCTGGATAGAGAAATTATAGGAAATATTTTTTCTGTGATTTTACAACTACTATGTGAAGTGAATTTACTCCAAAATATATATCTAAAGAATCTTTACTACATACGCCATATATCTGCCTTTGGAGAGAGCAGAGTATTTCAACACTCAGTATAAATAGGGAGACATGGCAAGGATCTGAAACTAGTTTATAAAAATGGGCACTTAAACCAGCAATAATTCCCAAAGCATTACAGAAATTACATCCTTACTATGTATTATAAAAATTCTTTCCAGAAATTGGGAGTATCCATTTTCTAGATTGCCAAAGACCTTATTCAGGCAGATGCATCAGAAAAACATCAAAGGAAAATACAAAAGGATATTTGTGTGTGTGTGTGTGTGTGTGTGTGTGTGTGTGTGTGTGTTATATGCATACACACACAGTACTTGAAGCATTTTGGTTTAGAAAATAAAATCAGAAAGAAATTTCAACTAACAAAAGTAAAGTCTTTGGAAGTCAAGGAAGTTATTGGGTCCCTTCCATGAAGATTAAAAGTTGAAACGATCAATCGAGATAATGAAATACAGTGTGTGTTCTTTGATGTGTGTAGAGAAAGAATTGTGTTCAGGCACATTTAAAGAACCCATGAATTGTAAAAATCAATCAAAATGCCTATAGGACACGGAAAACAGCTATCACTTGAAACCAGCTTAGTACAGCTATTATTCAAAATAGAGCAGTATCTTGCAAATACCGACACATTTATTCAACTCAACTAAAAAAATCAGAGGAGTTCTCTCTTTAATACAGGTTCTTGTTTTATTATCATCTATACAAATGAAGGTAATGATGACCCATATAAAATGATGTAGTCAGAAATCTCACATGTGGATGTAGTTCTCTGGTTAAGAGCTCACTGAATATGCCAAAGGTCCTGGGTTTGCTTCTCACAACCACAATAAAAAACAACAACCACAAAAATACAGCATTGCTACTAATACATGCTACCTGGTGCTAAACCAAAACCAAATAAGTAGGCTGCTTCTATTAACTACTTCCTTTGTTGATTGAGACGTTAGATAAATGAACCCATATTTACTGTGCAGACATAAAGAAAGGAATTCCTTGAAGTTTAAAGGCAGCATAAGAAAAATAATGGATAGAATGAATGGGAAAATCTTTAATGATATAAGAGTTTTGAGCTCCAGTTTCAGTCATTGTGGAAACTACTTAGGGATGAAGGAATTACTCTGTCTCTATGCTCTAGAATCCTCAGTCTCTCATCAAGGTGGCTAAGGGAGACTGAGCCTCAGTTCACAACACTGAAAAGGCAGAGGCTTGAATCGTTTCCTAACTAGAGATAGAGAAAATTGAATTCAACAATTCTCAATTTCAGATGCACAAATGAATGGCACTTCATTCAGTTCTATAGTTAATAGCATGCTTACTTTTCATGACTGGACAAAATGTGCCATGTCAAATCCGTACTGACCTACAAGTCTTCCTAAAACTTTATTTTCCCCCTATAATTGTATGAATTTCAATTTAGCATGTTGATTTTATCATCGATTGTCTCTAATTTTTTTGTCCTGTTAGAAGTGCAATGCGTCTTGATCCATGTCCATCCTACCATCATTCTCCCCTCATTTTCCCACTCCAATAACCCATTTCTGATTTTTGAAACTCCTACGTTTTGTTTGACGTCAATTATTTTTCTTGTATAAACTATAGAAATGATACAGAGAAATTACATTGTAGTGTATTACTTATAAACATTTAAATCAAAATTTGTAAGTTTAACTTAAGATCCAAATAAGCATACATGATGATTTTAATTCAATTCTTAATGAAGCATAGGAATCATGTCACCCTGTTTATTCCAGATAAATGGTTACTGATTATTAAATTATCCAACTAAAAGTGGCAAAAGCTTATGATAAATGAGAATCTCTAAGGAAATGAAGTACAGTTTCAGGATTAACGGAAACGTGAAAAGCAGCCAGGTGCTAATGGCATTCTGTTGTAAATCTAATTATTTGGGATGCTGAGATCTGGTGAATCTCAGTTAAAAGAAAACCTGGGCAGAAGAGTTTGCAAGACCACTACTCAACAGAAGGCTGGGCATGGTGGTGGCTGCCTGCTTTAGCTAGAGGAGAAGCCTAACACAGGCAGATAGTACTCGGGCATTACATTAGGCAAGAGGATAGTTCTTATCTCAGAAATAATCAGCAGAATTAGGACGGGAGACCTGAGAATGCTTATATGCATCAGAGACTGAGTTCAACCCAGAGTCTCCACAAAAAGACAAACCTGTAAAATACAATTAACAGACTTGGTAATGGACTACATGGATGACTGAGTCCACGGGCTTGCTCCACCATGGAAACTAACAGCTTTTACTTATTTATTTTTACATAACAAGTCCTCCCAAAATGCTTTACGGAAAAACAACAACAACAAACTGACTACCAGGGCCTCAAAATGCCCAGAAGATACCTACCAGGCATTCACTAGCTTGGTATCCTTGTCTCCCTTTTGAGTCTACTTTGTATGCTCTACCTTGTTCTCTCCTCAAATCATCTTGAAACCATTTTAGGTTCCAGGAAGGACTAGAGACCAATAATATCCTGAGTCAAGACCCAAACGACAGCATCAGAGTTCAGCAAAATAAAGCTTTTGGAAGCAGGTGCTCAAAAGGGGTGCCGTGTAATCAAGGGAAAAGGGGTGGGGGAAAGAGGAGAAGAAGGGAAGAATGCAGTCAAGAATTCCATGTGTATCCTACAAGACTGTGAAGAGTGAGGGAAGGGGTGTGTACAAGGGATGGGAAAGAAAGCTGAAAGGAGTGATATTGATCAATATATATTGTATTCATAAACTGCTTTGTTAAATAATCTTTTGTACAACTACTTAAATATAGTAAGTTCTCCCTAGCCATCAATGACATTCTTATCATGGCCAGACCCCACTAGACCAATCTTGAAATAATCATCAACTTCAGCAGAACTTATTAAATAGTCAGACCTTTGAACCCTTCCCCCATTCTTTCCCTACTTAAATCTGAAGTTCACGTCTACACACAGAGGGCTTAAAAGGTTTGTTTTGTTTCTTTCAGTGGAGCACCTGCAGTGTAATGAGTCTTCTTTCTTGGCTCTACACCATTGCTTACATTTTTTTTTCTTTGTTATATTGAAGCAATTGGCCAGACCTGGGATATTGGGAACCCTGGAGTTGCAACTGTGACCTAGAATTCTGTCTACAAACACATTAATATTCATAACACTTGTGAATGACTGAGAATATAAAAACCTACTTAGAAAGTCTTTGAAGATTACTTAACTCATATAGTACCAAGGACCTTTGACTGAATCAAACATTCATCCACTTATTACCTCAGAAATAGCACTTTAATCATTCAACCTAGAATGCCTAGCACTTAACATAATGATTGGAACATAATAAATATATACTTTGTGTGAAAAAGTGAATGAAAAAGTGATGTAATAGGAGTGAATAGAACACATTTTATGTAACAAATTTGTGCTTCATTTCTACCATTAAGCACAGAAATAGTAGCATCATAACAGCATTTGTCATGAATTAAAGAAATTGAAGCATATGATTAACATTTTAGATGGTTTATCATATTTGCATGTTTTAGGATTATTGCTATTGCAATAATTGAAAGTCATACTTGTGAAATGTTTTTATGGATGTATAAAACTGTAAGCTAGAAGATATAAAAACATATTAAAGTGAAAATCATTTCCCCATGACTTATTTTCATGATTTGATTTCATCATTAATGACAGACGAGATAAGATTCCTATTATACTCTCATTTGACTTGTATTTATGAATATATATTTGCATAAAGGTACAATTTGGCAATAGTTATTTTCACATACTACATAATACCCAAAGATAAGTAAAAATAAGATTTTCTAATTCAAGGACTGTATAATAAAAAATAAATGAATTTCTTAACAAGTAATATATGAAGTAGTATTTCTTGTCAAATAGTACAGATTTATTTTGTTCTTCCAAAACCATATATTACAACGTAAAAATGGAACCAAAATAATTTAAAAAATGTATCCAGAGTAACTATGAAGATAAATGAATGCTAAGTGTTGAAATTAAAGATAGAGGTCACAAAGATCAAGCTATTTGGGATTTGTTACTTTTACTATCTCCTCTTCTTTGGAAAACAAACATCAGCAAAGCCTACTTCATGTTAATCAAGATGACAGGAGAGCAATTCAAAAAATCACCTTTAATAAAAGATAGATATTTTGATCTTTTGTGTAGGTGTGGTTAAGTGGTTATCTTCTTGTCCTTGGAGGTGGGGGGGTAGGGGTGGGGGTGGTAGCTGGTCCTGGAGCTTCAGATGTCCTTAGCATTTTTGCTCAAGGCTAAGTAAGGCTTTACCATTTAAGCTGCAAGTCAACCTCTGGCTTTTTGGTGGATAATTTGAGGTGTCAGGGACTCTCCTTTCTAGGCTGACTTCAATCTGTGATTCAGATTTCAGCCTTCTGAATAGCTAGAATTATAGGCATGAATCACCATCACCATTCTACATATGCTTACTTTAAAAGAGGTGTTTCTTCTTTTATATAACATTGCCATTTGTGCTCAAAATTGTCATTTGATGTGAAATGTGAGATGTCTGAACATTTTAGTGCTTATTTATTCAATTAATTTGCTTAACTTAATACTACAAGTAAGGCTTTAAAGTTGTTTAAAGTCATAAACGACCACATTAAAATACTTTATATACCTCTTTAAAATTGAAAGTGGGAATGAAAATTGAACTTCTCCATGACAGAGAGAAGGCATTGCTTTGATGCTCATGGACATAGAATTCTAGTGAGTCATTATCTCCTGTATATTTGAAGCCTGAAAAATCCACATCATGGTGATAGCATCTGTTCTCTGACTTAAGAGAAATATATTTACCTGGCTTATAGGAGACGGAGATGACAGGTCATGCCAGTTACATTTGATTCTTTCTTTAATTTTTCAGCTTGTTGCACAATCTCATGAACAGAATATACTATTCAAGGGAGAGGGCTAATCAATGATTGTGTGCTGGCTTTGCACAATGCAATCTGAAACAATTCTCATTAAAATATATTGAAAAAAAAATTCACATACTTTTAAAATAAATTTAGTTCAGTTGCCAAAAGAACCTTGTTGTTTTTTTTCCCCATAACTTTTGTGGTTGGTGTATCTTTCTGATTTTGGTTGGAATCATAACACCAGATTACTGCCATATGATTTGCACTTGGGTGTCATTTGGCTCCACATATAAAGATAATTTTGGCATTGAAATAAATAGAGAGAAAAGCTTTAAAATTATTGTTAATCATATAGCTTATTATTATGCCTAGAAAATTCCCTTTCTTCTTAAATATTACTCTCTCATAATTACAGTCTACCTATCTGATTTTGGCATATCCAAATTCAATCTTATTTTCTGTCATACCATTAATATATGATTATGCTTTATCATTCACATGAAATATAACTGCTAAATTTTCTATTTGCTCTTTATGTATCCCATTTAAAGTCTGAAATTTAAGGTCTTCACAGTCCCATTTGAGAATGATACTTTTCAAATTCAATGGACAGTACAATAATCTCTACTGAATTGTTTTTTTTTTTCATCTCATCAGTGTTTTGGCATTGCAGAAAATGTGTGGTAATAAATAAGAAATTCAAAAGTTGAGGACATTACTCAAATCACAACAAATTTGCTTATCAACTACAAGCCTTATGTTCAAAAACTTGTACCACCCATAAAACTAACCATGAGACTTGGAGGGTACCTATAGAATTAGTACTTAATCAAACGAGTCTCACTATTTAGTTTACAGTTTACTGGCTACAAATAGTTTCCTATTGTTCTATAGAAATTACTTTCTGCTTTTGTCTAAATTGCCTTATTTGGCCTTTTCAAAATCTGTATCCAATGAATTATTGTGTTCATTCTCCCCTGTTTCTCCCTTCATTTATCTCCCTTTCTTCCCTTGTTGCTCTTTGCATGTACCCATTTCCTCATACTTATTTTTTTGGGCTTTGACTAAATCTTTCTAAAGAATTATACTATTCAAACTTGCCATGGAGTCACTTCAGCTCATTCATTTGTCAACCATTGTATTCAGCTCCTAAAATCGTGGAATAGTAACATTCACATAATTAAGTGTTTATATTAATAATCAATCACATTTCTGCTTTTCTAGTAACTTTTGCATCATGTTGTATAAATAGTAATGACAAAATAAATAAAGACCATTACTTAGTGTTTGGAATTAATTTATGACAATGGTGTCTGTGAACAAATGATTAGGACTTCACATTTTGCAGTATTTTCTGTTCAGAACTTTGTATATTGAGATACAAAAAGAGCACTGGCTAAAAAATTATTTTCATAGTAAACACTATTAATTAGTATTGTGACCTGGTACATGTATTTATTTATTTATTTTACTATTTGGAGAATGAGCTAGAATTGATTTATATCTTAGAGAATTAATTATCTACAAACCAAACATATATAAAGATTTTTTTTTATTTTTTTTTTTGCCTGTGCTGGGGCTTGGACTCAGGGTCTGAGCACTGTCCCTGGTTTCTTTTTGCTCAAGGCTAGCACTCTGCCACTTGAGCCACAGCGCCGCTTCTGGCCGTTTTCTGTATATGTGGTGCTGGGGAATTGAACCCAGGGCCTCATGTATACGAGGCAAGCACTCTTGCCACTAGGCCATATCCCCAGCCCATATAAAGATTTTGTATTTCACATGTGCTATTATACTAGTCTGTCTCAGAGCCCGGCATGTTTAACATTCAAGATAAGTGTGTTAGTGCATTAGTACAGTGATTTTTTTTTTTTTCTTTCTGAAGAGGTACGCGAAGGAAAACCCATCTCCTAGCTTCTGGTGTCAGCCAGTGTTTGCCTTGGAGATGTATCTTTAAATTTCCTGTCTTAATCCTCATGTGATCATTTTTTTTCCTCTAAGCATATGTTTCTTTGTGCCAAATTTCTTTATTTTTACATGGACAATAATCATATAAGATTATGGTGCATAATAATGGTATCATTTTAACAGGAACATACCTATAAAGGCTTCATTTCCAAGTAAAATACTATTTTGGAAGTTTGAGAGATTAGGCCATCCATTGATCTTTATTATAGCACACAATTTAGCTAATTCCATTTGGAAAGTATAATGTAAAAGTTTGCTCATCAATTTCATAAGCAAACATATGGCTAAACATTAATGGTGGCATACAATAAATTCCTATGAATTGTTTTGAAAAATAGATTGCAGGTGATAAAGATTTAACCAAAGTTTGAAAAGTAAACATATGACACATGCAAGCATTTCTTAATACAACTCAAGGGGTTATTGATATAGCTACCATCAAAACCTAGCTTTTCTGGGGCCTAGTGGCACTGCAAGAGCTGTCAAAATGAGGAACCGTGTATGCTTGAATACAAAATAGAAATACCTGTATAAATTGTAAGTGCTAAGATAATTGCTAACATGAAGCCATCAAACTTTGATCAAAAAAGTACTTAACAAGGAGTCTAGACAGTTTTTGAACCTTTGAATCCGTGAATAGTTAGTTTAAAAATTACCTCTCTAAGTTTCCTCTAAGTTTCTTTTAGTCATAGTTGTGATGACAGTTGCACAATCAATTGTAAAAATAAGAATCTGTTCATCGGTATTTTTATTTTGTTTCTTTTTTTAGCAAAGAGGAGACACTAGCTCCTTCTCCTATGTATCATTCTCACAAAATGTCACATACAATCAAATTTTAATTAATTAATTATGTTTTAATATTATTCATTTAAGTAGCACCAAATCTTTAGTAAAAACTGAAATCAAAAATAAAATAATAAAAGATAACTCAAGGGTACATTGGGAACCCTAACAGTTTAAACAAATTTAGACTGTATGAGAAGCTTATTTGAGTAGTGATTTGTTAGAATATAGTAATACCAATAAAACGTGAGAAATCTATGCTTCAAAACTTATGTCATATTTGCATCTTAATACAATTGTTGAAGAAAAGTTAGAGGTAAAATAGTTTTGACTGTATCAGAATTTCAGTGTTACTTATAGCCAAGTTAATATGCCAAATTCTGTGTCTGAAACTGTTAACAGGAACATATATAATATATTTTTAGTGAACTTAAGAACTTCTAAAACTATAAAAATATTTTTTGCAAAAACTTTGGAAAATGGGAAATTGTGAGGAAAAATGAAAAAAAGTATCGATTTCCTTATTATTGCTGTCTTTCTAATTTTTATTTCCAGCTATTCTTGTTTGTTATGAAAAGTAAGATTTAGTATTAGTATAGCAAAACATTCAAGTAATGTTAAAAGTAATTTATTTTATCATAGCCTATCTTTGAAACAGAATCAAATATAGTTTGAAAATGTCCTTTAAATATTTTCCTAATGTAATTTAATAAATATTTAAATATGTTATTTTTAAAGCAATAATATCTCATATGGCTTTGTTATTTATATTTAAGATAAAATATTTTTATATGACCAACTTTTTAAAAAATTTCTTCTTGCACAAGTCCAACTTCCCTCGCAATAAACAGCCCTCACCACAGTAAGGTTTTTGTTACCATTGATGGACCTGTACTAACAGAACATTACTGCCCATAGCCCAGAGCATACATTAGAATTCCCTATTGGCAGATCTTTGAGTTTTATGGCCATTTAATTATGTTTTTGTTTTTTGTTTTTTTTTTTTGGCCAGTCCTGGGCCTTGAACTCAGGGCCTGAGCACTGTCCCTGGCTTCTTTTTGCTCAAGGCTAGCACTCTGCCACTTGAGCCACAGCTCCACTCCTGGCCATTTTCTGTATATGTGGTGCTGGGGAATCGAACCCAGGGCTTCATGTATACAAGGCAAGCACTCTTGCCACGAGGCCATATCCCAAGCCCCTTAATTATGTTTTAAACTCTGCTGAATTCTTATCTCACCACCTGTAAGATACTCGTTGTAAGCAAATACTTCCGAAATAAAAAATTCAATGTGCCAAACACATAATACAAAAGTTCCATATCCACATGAGTACACTCAGCATTTAGAATTCATACTAAATAATCTTAGATATAAAATATGTAATCGAAACTTAATAACATAAAGGCATTTTCTTAGATATTTAATATAGCGTTTCTCTACTAGTAGGGAAGCTGAATTAGAGCTTGAAAAATGTCACTTGTTTAATGATACTGTTGTGTTTAAATATATTTCTTTGCAATATTTGACACATTTCCAACAATGAAATTTAATGACAGTAAAATATAATGCCATCCCTACTTTCATTACAGGAGGGAGACTGTGTAACACATTTACATTTTATTTCTCTCTAAAAAAGGATTGAACTGTCTGGATGGTTTTAAGGATGTTTATATTGTCAATGTCTTTATGGCCAAATCATTGCTAGAAAATGAGTTTGCAAGAAAACCAGTCAGCTAAGACAAAATGTCCTGATTACTGTATATTTTTTATAGCTCTTGATACTAGCTCACTAAGATAGACATATTTCACTCACTGACTGCAATGAATCAGCAAAAGGACAGAAATGGAGGAGTGGCTTAAATGGTACAAAGATAGCCTTTAGCCATAAAGCCAAGTTAGAGTATTATGACACTAAGTTCAAGCTCTAGTACCAATATTAAAAAGTTATGAAATTTATATATGATAATCATAATTACATCTATCTGTTCACTTCTAGTCTATACCTGTGTATAGCTAATCAATATCGATCAATCTAATATAATTTGAAATATTTCTAATCTAATATAATCTAATATAATCTAATATAATTTGAGATATAATTTGAGAGATATTTCATTAATTAAATATTTGAAAGAATTGTGATTCTTAAAATGTTGATTAAGATTCACATGATACGGACATGTGTAAAATAATATTAAAATATTGAAATAGAATGAGAGATACTCAGTAGGAATAAAAAACAACAAACCATAAGTTTAAAGTAGTTTCTTTCAAAGAATAAAAAAGAATGTCTGGGCTGGGGATATGGCCTAGTGGCAAGAGCGCTTACCTCGTATACATGAAGCCCTGGGTTCAATTCCCCAGCACCACATATACAGAAAACGGCCAGAAGTGGCGCTGTGGCTCAAGTGGCAGAGTGCTAGCCTTGAGCGGGAAGAAGCCAGGGACAGTGCTCAGTCCCTGAGTCCAAGGCCCAGGACTGCCCCCCCCCCCAAAAAAAGAATGTCTGTTGACAATGAAATTTGCTCATGAGGAAAGGTGACACATACTGAATATCAGAATGTTAAATAATTATCCAAGTTGCATCATCTGTAGATGTAATTCAAATGAAAGAGCATGAAAGTAGTTCAACTGATAAATATATACACTCATTTATTAATGATGTATGGTTTGTAAATTGTTTTGTATTTTCTTTGGTATTAAGATAACTGAATCTTTGTTTTTTCGCTTTCACAGATTTGAAACTTTCTATAGAAGGATGAAAAATCGACTTTTTTCCTGCACTACATTCAGTGTTTATATGCAATACTGTGTTTTTTCTCCTTGACTTCACCATTAAATACACAATCTAGGAAAATTTTCATGGTTTGTATGGTATTTTAAGAAGTCAATTCAATAATATGAACTGCCTATGTAAACATTTCTTTTTCTATGGAACTGTAACTTCTTGATATATCAACAAGCATGGGGGCTGGGATTATGGCCTGGTGGTAGAGTGCTTGCTCAGTATACACCACATACACAGAAAAGAGCCAGAAGTGGCGCTGTGGCTCAAGTGGCAGAGTGCTAGCCTTGAGCAAATAAAGAAAAAAAAAAAAAAAGCCAGGGACAGTGCTCAGGCCCTGAGTCCAAGCCCAGGACTGGAAAAAAGCAAACAAACAACAACAACAAACCAAGCACCTTTAAGCACACACATGCACACACACACACACACACACACACACACGATTTAATATTACATAGTAGCTATCTCATGAATGCTAATGTGCCAAGATACAATGTAAAATGTGATTAAAGTCATTTTTTTTTTCTGGAGGAAGGAATGCAATCCTGGATACATGATAATGTATATCTGTGAAATTTTATATATTTATTATGTCTATCAAATTTTCTATAATATCTCATTTACGTAACATGTTTTACCAAAATCCCACAGTATTAACAGGAAAAGTCAAGGCAAATTATACCATGGAAACATACTCCTAATCTCTAATCAAGAAATATTTAATACAATTAACACAATTGATTGGTAAAAATTTGGATATAGGATTCTAAGTCTAATGTATGCATGCAATGCACATTTAACTATAATGTCATTTAAGCACCTGGTATTGAAATGGGAAGAATATAGAAAGTAAATTATTCCAAGCAATATTTGTACAAAAGATTAATATTAGAATATTTATCAGTAATGTGTGTGTGTGCAAGTACACATATAAAGGAATAAGATGGTAACAGGAATGATCTTTCGTTGGAGCCTTTGCAGCTTCAAGTTTAGTGCTAAAGAGGGCAAGGTTCTACTCCCCACGTGGACCTTTTAGCATGTGTTCTGCTTCCAAATTTCGATGATGTGTCTTAGGAGTGTTACATTTACAAAACTGAAGGGCTGGATGACAGAGTGTTGGTTGGTGCGTGCGATCCTGATAACCCTCAGTTGGATAACACTCAAGTCACTATTCCTTCTTCTTCACGACATTATTACTCATAACCTGATCAATCGATAAGGGCTCTAAACTTATCAATTTATATGGGCTCTCAGAAGTCATGTTCTCTGATTTCGAATCTTTGCACATATGACTTTCCTCCTTTATGTTCCTCATACTATTAAGGAATTAAATTTATTTCTTTAATCACCTCTTGGCCAAACCATTGCCACTTTAGTCTCACAAATCGTGGTAATGTTATTTATAGCAATTATGTGACATGTGCATTATGCATGTTATATGATGCAAACCTACTAAGAAAAATTATATCATAGAGTTAGGCATACCGTGCTATTTGCATTTGTACATACAGCGCCTCATAATCATCCCTTCTACAACATTTTCCAAGACAATGAATAAATAAAAATGATCAATGAATAACTAACACAATGAATGTGATTTCATAGCGGAAAGCAATTTGCTGGCCACTATTACAAAGCAGATACTGTACTTTGTAATATTTTAATTGAAGTATTTTAATTACTCTATAGAATTTTCTATACCCAATTATTCTCCAATTATTCTCTATTCTCCACTTATATACCATAACACATCTCATGAGCTATTTTTCATGCATGGTACTCTCAAAACATCCTGTACTGAGTATCACAGTTCACTGAAAGGGATTTAGGTACCAGAAAGTGGGGAGACACAGCTTTTTCTTTTCTTTTCTCATATTTTAAATTTAGTTTTTAGTTGGTGGTGAGTCTTGAACTCAGGGCTTGAAAGCTGTCCCACTTCTGTTTTTTTTTTTTTTTGTTTGTTTGTTTGTTTGTTTGTTTGGAATCTCCAGGATGTTCCTAGCCAGCAGACCTTCAAACTGCAGTCCTCAGATCTCAGCCTTCTGAGTAAGTAGGATTACAGACATGAGCTGCCCTGTACATTGAAGACGTTAGCCAGACTGTGTGTCAGTGGCTCCTTTCTGTAATCCTAGCTACTGAGGAGGCTGACATCTGAGGATTACTGTTCGAAGCCACCCAGTTCAGGAAAGTCCATGAGACTCTTAACTCCAGTTCAGAAGTGGTGCCGTAGATCAAAGTGGTAGAGCACTATATATGTTAGTTGGTATCTAGGACTTCTAACTGGAAAAAAGTATAAGTAGAAAAAATCACTAGGTAGGTTTTGAAGATGACGAAAATTAAGAGGAAGTAAAATATCTCAGTAGTTTGATATTGTTTGCAGGATAAAATTTGTTCAATAAAATTGGTTATTATTTTTAATTTTATATGATTATTAGTTGTGTTAGTCATAACAACTAGAAAAAATCACATATATGCTTCGCATTAGGTTTCTTATTTGTGATAGGAAATCAGTGTTTCTGTGTTCTTTTAGGCATTCTTGTTGAGAACTGAAATTGTGTCAAACATTGGCGTGGCCCGCCCTGGTCTCCCAACCAATCCAATTCAATCACAACATTTTCTTTACCTTGTGTATACTGAGGAACATTGTGTATGCTGAAAATAATGCTTTCTAAAGCCTATGAACATTAATATAAAGTAAAAGTTAACACACTTTATTTACAATTGACAACCCCTTTATTAAACACTATTAATAAACATTTAAACACTAATAACATTTCAAATTCCTGTGAAAGTAGTTTCATTCTTGACTACCAGTTGTAACAAAATTTTTCCACTTCTTCAAGGTGAAAAGCATATACAAATTTTGACAATTCTTGGACCTCCACTCATGAAAAAGAGGTAACTTACTTTTGTGTTTGTGTACTATGAAAGTTAAAGTATGGCTTTCAATGTTGAATGGATTCTAAATTAAGCAGCATAGACACAACGTACATTTTTCATAACACTTTTATAGTTATTACCTTCCTATAATCTACCATTATAACAATTTTTAGATAATTATCCATGCAGATTTTTCTAAACATTTATGTATATATATATACATGTACATACACACATGCACACGCGCGCGCACACACACATAAACACACACACAAACTCAGTACCAGGCATTGAATCCTTGCTTCATTTAAGAGAACTAACCCCAACACATTAGTATGTGTTCTCTTATTTTGGAATTCACAGATACTGCTCAGTAGAGACAGTACCAACAGAGAATATTGGAAAATATGCCTTGTGTTCATATACTTTAATACACTATTCTTCTCTAGTAGCACTGCCATGTTAGAAATACATGTAAGTACAATCATTTTGTCAGGCTTCTTAAAATCAAACATTTTAAACAGCAGTGAAATAATGGGTTCTAAATTAACCAGCATAGTCATCAAACTTCCTCATTCCTTTAGCTTCTGCACAAGCATTTATCCTGTGGGTAGATATATGAATATGTGTTTTTCATTATTAAATTAAAATTACTGGATTGTGGTATGTGTATTGAATTTCTTAAAAAAATATAATTAGTGGCTTTGGAATCCACTAATTTTCTTCTTCATTATCCCTATATCATGCTATGCGGTGCCAACTATTTAAATTATAGAATAAATCAAACAAAAATCTATGCTTATTTATTTATTTTGGTAGTTCTTCGTGCCTACTATGATGTAAAGTTATTAAGCACTACAGCCTCTTATACAAAGAAAATGTACTCGTATTAGCTGTGTGAGGTCTAGAGGTTTCAGAGGTCAGCCCATTAGAGATCATCCAGAACTGTTTCCCCTGCCTTTAGCCAACCAATTATCATCTTTTGTGGATTACACAAAAATGGAAAAAAATATGAGTAGCCTTAAATTCTGTTACCATGTGTCCAACAAATTTGTAATATGATATTGAGCTAGGTCTTGGTAATGACAGTGTTTTTTACCAATTAAACTCTTTACCAGATACTGCTTTTGAAAATAAATGTTCAGTTTCAAATATAATATTTAAATAGAAGGTTTAAAGATTTCCTCTTGGAAATCAGAGAAGCCTGGAAGATCTGTCCAAAAATCTACAATGACACAAATCAAGGCCTAAAATGAATATGGAATGAACTGGTAAAAAGAAACCTCATTCTAAGTTTTAACTTAACTAAGCAAGAGAAACTAAGTATGCTTTTGCTCTTCATGATGTTTCAAAGTAAGGGCTTTGCTATTATTTAAAATAAACTTCAGTAAACTTTGTCACTGGATATCAAATGCATTCATTACGGAAGCAAACTTACATTATTTTGGTGAAGTAGAGAAGAAAAAATATATAGTAGGAAGTTACTGTTTGCAAAAGTAAGGCAACTCAATTATACTTACCTATACAGGTAAATATTATCCATCCAACAGCAGCAATTGAGTTTCTTACATATCCATACCTAGTTTTGTAGTGAACGCCTCCAGCAGGCGTATCTGTTTCCACACCAGTTTCTATGAAAAAGACAGAAAGAAATCAAGGTTTCCATAGGAAAGAAAATTCAGCAGTGCAAACAATTCCAAAAATATACATGATTATCTATTAAGAACTACCTATTCATAGCTATGCATAGTTATATAACTACAATTAAACAAAGAATTTTGATCCGAAGAGAAAATGAATTCCATTAAGAGACTTCTAATACCTCAGTTCAAAAGGAAGCCTTAGAACTGAAGAGAATTAAAAATAAGGAAACTTGCAAAATAAAAAGTAAAAATATACACATATAGAAAATCAATAGTTTTGATTTATGTTTATAAAGCCCAAATGTGATTCTGAGTTTTTGAAAACTACAGAAACATTGATTAACTTGGGTTGATATTTTTTAAGATAATCTCCATTTTTATCCTGAAATTAATATAAGTAAAAGCTTAAAAATAATTGTGATGGACAGATAGTGACCTAGATCGATGTGGACACATGCACACATTCTCTCTCTCTTTCTCTCTCTCACACACGTACACACATAAGTGCTATGTGTGAGGTCTTGAAATCAAATCCTTCTATCAAAAAAAACCACATACACAGTGAAGAACAAATGTGTGAAAAGTTCTAGGGAGGCTTAGGTATGCAAAGAAAGTAAAATCAGTAACTTCATACTCTATACAGAGAGAATTGTTTGTGGCTTAATGAATGTGCTTTGAAATCTCAAATATGTGGCATCCGCCTTTCACATCTCATTTTCGGATGTAGCCTTTGGGCAGCAGTGAGGTGAAAACAGATTTTTCTTCCCCATCCAGAGCCAAAAGCCATGTTGTTTGAAATAAACATTTTGAAGTAAATATTATTTTCCTTCACTGGCTTCTGCTTTATTTGTTTGTTTAAATGAGTTTTGAGCGCATGTCCCTGTGTCTGCTCAAAAGTTGTCCACTTCTGCGGTATACCCCAAGCCTTTTTTGTTTTATTTTCCATATAGGGTTTCAGTCACATTTTGCTCAAATTGATCTCTTAACATCAATCTTCTTTTTTCCACCTTGCAAGGAGCTGTGATTATAGGTGTGACCTTTCCACAGCTTGCTGGAACTTGCTGCTTTATGTAAAATAACAACTGGGGGTGATGCTACTAGGTCTTCATGTCCAGAGGAAATCCAAAGCCATACATTTCCCTCCAACTATATTTGGAAACGCTGGAAGTGAATTTATAGTTTGGTGAGATATAGGTACCCGGTTTCTCACTGTACCTCCTCTTATCATATAGTCAGAATTCAAATTCAACTCATGGGTTTGGGGAGATGGTTTTAGTTTAGTTTTATTGACAGTCCTCTGGATTTAACCCAGGGCCTGGGCACTGTCCTTGAGCTTTTCATCTGAGCCACAGCTTTATTCCCAGCTTTGAGGTGGTTAATTGGAAATAAGAATCTCACAGACTTCCCTGCCTGGACCGCCTGGCTTTAAATGGTGATGCTCAGATCTCAACCTTCGGAGTAGCTAGGATTACAGGAGTTGAGCCATCAGTGACCAGCAGAGGCAAGGTTTATAACAGCAAAAGAAAACGGCTCAGACTATCTATGTGATTATGTGGACATAGCGTACTGCTGTTATGATTGTTGTGTATGTTTATTTGCAGCTGATGTCTTCCATGCTTGAGTCCAGGAAGGAGATATTCCTGCCCAAGAGGAGCTTCCTACAGAGAAGGGAGAGCAGGGCACGTACGTTACTCATAAACCACCACCATGTTGCTTTTCTGGTTGTCTAACAGTAACAGTTAGGCTCTTCATGCCTAATTGGAATGTTTTGGTGGCGTCATCACTGATGCCAGAAAGAAGCTCACATTACTAGATGAATGTTTCCCAATGAATATTTTTCATAAACCATCATATTAATTTTTATACTGGTTTACAAGTTTACATTCCTATTGATAGCACTTATTTGTGATCTTGACAAGGGCCATTCTGACTTGAGTGAGGTAAAATATTAAGGTAGTTTATATTTGCATTTTCCTGATCGGTAAAGATGTTGAATATTTATCCAAGTACTTATTAGCCATTTTCAAATTTAAGAGTTGACTGCTGACATAACTTCCACATTTTATTAATTGAATTGTGTTGTTTTCTTTTTAATACTTTAATATTTTGCGTATTCCAGATAGTAGTCCTAAACCTGCTTAGCTGAACTATTGAATATTTTTCTCTTTTTATTCTAGTGACATTTTTTTGTTGGGTATGCAGAAAATTTTGAACCTGATGGAATTCCACATCTCAGTTCTTGCCTTTTCTTCCTGGGCATAGGAATATATTCAGAAAATAATTACCTTCCCTACATGGTTTTTCCTACATTTGCTTATAGCTGTTTTGAAGTTATAGAGCTCCTAATAAGATCTTTGATTTTTTTGGAGTAAATATTTGGATTATGATGAGGCAGCAGTCTACTTTATTAAGTTTATTTTTCAAATAGTGTCTTTTGTGATTTTCCTTGGACCATTATCTTCCTTTCTTGGCCTTCCTAGTAGCTAGGATTATAGCACCGCCATCTGTGTAGCTTGTCTCTCAACCTCTCAATCTTGACTTCTATCTCTCATCCCTTTGGGCATTGTTGATTAAAATGCCTCATTTGGGCGGCTTAAAATTGACCCTTTGCATTAACTATCCTGGTTCTAAAGCCATCACTTTGTGTAGGAACATATTTAGCAAACTGTAGCATATTCTCTATGCATGTTAAAGGCATACCTCAAGGTAAGTGATCTGAAGACCTTTTGAACTTCACATTTCTATGATTCATGATTTTGCTTATGAGAGCATGGTATAATGGGAAAAATACTGATATCTTAATTACTTATCTTCCTGACATGGAGAAAGAGCCAACTTAAAATAGCTATTACCTTGCAATAGCAAGTTATTACCTTGGTGTTGAGCTTTTGTCAAAAGGATGGTATACTTCCAGGTATATGGAAAATGCCTATAATCCTAGTGCTTGAGAAGATAAGACAGGAACATTGTGAGTACAAGGCCAGATTGGACTACATATTAAGACCTTGTTTCAATAAGTAACAAATCCTAATGGCAGAATACACACACACACACACACACACACACACACACACACACACGCCATGGAAAACCTGATTTTCCAGTTAGATTTTGCTTTTTTGTTGTTGTTTTTAATTTGGTTAATATGGATTCATTCACAATTTAGGAAAGACCAGATAAATATTACTTGTCAAAATGATATGTCATATTCAAAAACTACAGCCCCAGTGACCTTCCAACTGTACCTGACAAAGAGTCAGGTATCTTGGTTAAAACAAAACAAAACAAAAAAAAATATATATATATATATATATATATATATATATATGTCTACAGTTCAACACTCAAATTGTTTTGTATCATTAAAAAGACTATAATTCATAATTTAATCAAGGATGGTTGTTCATGCTAATGTTGCTAGTTACTTGTCAGGCAGACATAAGGAGAGGATGGTTTGAGGCCTTCCAGGGGAAAAAATAGTGAGACCTTATCTCAAAGAATAAACTTGGTGTTTTGCTGCATGTATATAGTGCCAGCTATGTGAGAGGATTTATAGGAGCATTGTAGTTTGAGGCTAACCTGGACAAAAAGTGTAAAACCCTATCTGAAAAATAACAAGAGCTAAAGGCATACCTCAAGAAGCAAAGGGCTTGTGTTGAGTTCAACATATCACCAATGCTCCCTTCCCACAAAATGAGTGAAAGGAAAATACATTGGAAGCTAATGTATCTTCAATCCTCCCTCCAAGCTAGTGCTCTTCCCAGTGCCTTGGAGTGGCTTCCTTAGTCTATGAATTACTGATGTGCAGTTATTTCTATAATTAAACTCCTCTATTTGTTGACAGCACTATTTTCAAACATCATTTAAGATGTCAGTGATAGAATCATATTCCTGGAAGGTTAGAGTACATGGCCAGAGTGCTTGTAAGTAATAGATCTGCAATGGATTTCCCCCTTCCAAAACAAGATGTAGTCTGGAAAATTCCTAGTACATTCTCTTTGCCTTGATTAAAGTTTTCAGTCAAGTAAAATGACTCTACAGAAACTTGAGAAGAAAGTAATCTTTCTCTTTTTGTTTTTTTTTTTTGTTTTTTGGCAGACTCTGAAAATCTATGCAGTCATTCACTTAGCTACATCTTGATATCTTAATAGGTAAAATACTAACTAAATCCTAAATCCCGACTAAATCCTGTAGTCTAAATGCTGCTTGGAGTCTTGTTATGCTGACTCTGACATTTGACCCTTTACAAGCCCCATTTTCTAATGGTCCAGTGTTTTAGATGTATACCTGTGCCTGTTTCTAAAATTGATCTTCCCAAGTTGTTTCTATTAAGGTAATTCATCAATATCACATTCCGGTATGGCAAACAAAATTACTTACTTGAATTACATTATGGATAAGTATATTTGAATTCTTGAAGAATATATGGAAATTTTATACTGGGGGAAAAAATAACCCTAAGTCCTCTGCATATAGTAAATCTGTACTTTCCTTTCATGACTACATGTAATGATGTAATGCTTCCTCTCCTCTCACCCCAGACCATTTGCTCTATTTATCCAAACCCCAGCTATGAGTGCTTCAATACATCCCATCAGTTCACATTTACTAAATATATGCTTTGCATGTATTCTGCTTGATTATACAATGGGAAAGACTAATAAGGTATGACATTACCAACTGATGAGTGGAGTCACAGTTGAAGTCGTGTGGAGTATTTCTTTGTAAAAATTCAAGTGCTACCATAGAGGTGTGTTGATCCTAATGCTCTAAGGATCTACCAAAGTAGTACAAAGTTATTTGGGCAATTTAATAATGTTAACCTAGGGCTAAACAAGGAAAATAGTTTACATGTTATCATGGAGCGGCATTTAAGTGATATCAAAACTAAATATATTTTCAAACATTATCTTATGTATATCTTGATTGCAATAGTTCTTTCCAGTTAAAGAGTTATTATTTTTTTTCCAATTTATCTAAAACTGTTTCATAAAGATTAAAATAGTTCTAGGTATCTACAGGTTGGTTCCTTATAGTTATTCATATAAAAAGACAATATATTCTAAATACTTGACAGTTTAATATGTAAGGCACATTTCTTATCCAACTTGTTACGTCCTCCCTCATTTCCCCCTTCCCCCCTCCCCAGATCCCTCCTCCCTCCAAGTGTTGTTCAGTTGGTTTTCATCTATTGATTTTGTAAGTATCACTATTGCAATGGTTTGTCTTTTTAATCCTTTGTCTCTCAATATTGGTATTCCCTTGCCCTTTTCTAGTTCCAGTACATGTATATACAGTATCTAGGGTACTAAGGTCAGTTACGGTAATAGCAGCAGTTAAACCACAGGAAGGGAACACGAGAGAAAAGAAAGGTACGGTTTCACATGGTGTATTGAAATTAACTACAACAATGATATACCTCTTACTTCCAAAACATGGAGTTCATTTCACTTTACCATTATCTTATGTGTTCATATGGGCATAGCTATTGAGCTATTGTGATCTTCTGCTTTGTCTGTTCTAGAGATGTACTAATTACTCCCTCTGAGGGAAACCATAGAGTTCATGTTTCTTTGGGTCTGGTTCACTTCACTTACTATGATATTTTCCAAGTCCTTCCATTTCCTTATGAATGGGACAGTGTCATTCTTTCTGATAGAGGCATAAAATTCCATTGTGTATATGTACCACATTTACTTGATCCACTCACCTACTGAGGGGCATCTGGGTTGGTTCCATATTTTAGCAATGACAAATTGTGCTGCGATGATCTTAGTTGTGCTGGTGGCTTTAGTGTGGTCTTGCTTGTAATCTTTTGTGTAGATGCCCAGAAGTGGGACTGCTGGGTGGTAGGGGAGCTCTTGTTTAGAGTTCTGAGGAACCTCCACACTGCTTTTCAGAGTGATTGAACAAGTTTACACTTCCACCAACAGTGTAGTAGGGTTCCCTTTTAGCCATATCCTGTCCAGCATTTGCTATTGTTAATTTTCTTGATAATGCACATTCTTTCTGGAGTGAAGTGGAATCTCTGTGTTGTTTTGATTTGCATATCTTTTATGGTAAATGGTGTAGAGCACAACTTTCTGTGTGTCCTCTTCAGAGAAGTCTCTTTTTGGGTCTTTGGCCCATTTTTTGAGGGGGCCATTGGTTGCCTTTCTTTTTTGAATATTTTTTTATTATCTATAATTAGTTATACAAAGCTGTTGCCATTAATTAAAGCAGTTTATGAATACAGTGCATCCTGAACAATTTCAACATTTTCACCAGCCCCTCATTACCCACTCTTTTCCTTTTTATTTTCATTTTCGATTATATATTGAATTTTTTGACCCAAAGATTATGATGGTCTTTCATTGGTGGCTTCTTGGTTAACTGATCATTGTAAGAAGTTATACATGAAATATTGCCAGTTTTAATGCCTTTTCAAAACTGTTTTATGATGTGTTTTTTTAATATTCTATGTGTTCTTGAAAATAATGTAAATTTCTCATCACTAAGTAAAATTATTCTGTATTTGCAAATTTGAAGGTTACTATTGTAATTTATAACTGTAGAAGAAAAATTTATGGTAGTTGTATGAGCTGTGAAAGAGATGTATTTAATTCTCAATAAGATATTGGCTATCCACAATCATATTTCATTAAGTAAAATTTCATATGTAAAATAATAGTTTTACTATTTTGTATGCAAAATAATTTTTGAAATGTTAATTCACATTCATAGTTTTGCTTTTATGTAAATATGTTTTTATGTGAAAATTGACATTGATATTATCACAATTACAATAACTCTTCTTTGCTTGCTTGCATATACAGAATACAATGCTATTTAAATTGTACTGACAAATACCACATATCTAGTTTAAAAGATAGCCACAATAAAAATTATAAAGAAGTATTAACAAAGATTTCATAAAGCCATATAATATATTAATGGCAATTTTCAAGTGTTAACATAGTAATATGTCAAGTTATTGCAGCATAATCACACTACAAATTCTAAATTATTTCAAATTTTTAGTTAATAATTATCAGATGTCACCTTTTATTTAGCTATGCATACACATTCATTAAGAGATTCATTAACAAAGAAATGGAATTAGAGTATTAATAATACTAAGTACTAGTATAAAATTATAGCTTTAGGACAGCATGCCATTTATTTAAAAATATAAGTCCATCTATATTTTACCAGTAAAGCCATATAATTTGACATAAAACATTGAGGGTAGTAAGGATATCACTTTTTCTAAAAATTTGACATAATTTGCTCTTAACATGAGAGTTTAACTTTATATTTTTGTTTTAGTTTAAATACTGCTTTTCCCACAGTTTTTTTGAAACATGAATTTTACTTATTCGACATCAAACATTCTCCTGAGAAAATAAAATACTCATGTGACAATATAAAAAGCAAATTAAGAATGTCATAAATTTGCTTGTTGAACATATACTCATAAATATTTCTAAAGGAACAATGCAATAAATGTTGAGTTTAAGTCACATTTTGATTAGCTGAAAAAGGTCAGAATATACTCCAAAGGATATATGCTAAAACCAAGAAGCTATAAGTGGTGTGTGTGTGTGTGTGTGTGTGTGTGTGTGTGTGTGTTTAAAGGAAGAAAACTAATACAGAACTATGCACCTATTCCAACCCAGAAAGAAACAGTTCAAAGATACCTTGAGTTAACAAAGATGCATGGAATGATGCACACATAATCTGTGATTGGAAGATGCACTGTGGTTCCTCTGCAGGGAGATGATTCCTTACAGGCTGACCAGAACAATAAATGAGAGTTATATGACTGTATTTATCAAACTCTCACTATCTTTAAAATTTCTCAGTTAGGATAAGCCTTTATTTAAAAACAAGCCCTCACAGTATTTCAGTGAGTTCACAGATGGAGACTCTTTTTTGTGACAGATGGAATAATGAATAGATACAAATAAGATGGTAAACCAGATATAAAACTTACTTTCGAATAGCTTACAAATTGTTTCCTCTCAATCTTTATACTTCGTAACATGCACACACACATATACATATAACATATATACATATTTATAATATGTATTATAATATTTATAATATACATTTTATATACATAATTAGGTATAACATAATTATATCACACATATGTATATATCACCTCTATACCTCCATTCCCGTAGTTGCATTAGGTTAATCAACTTTAATCTTTTTGGTGGTAGTCCTTGAATTCACAGCTAGGCCAAGCGCGTGGTATTTTGTGTTCAAGGCTAGTACTCAACTGCTTGAGCCACAATGCCACCACCACTTCTGGCTTTTTGCTGATTATGACTGATGGGCATTCTTACTTGGACTTACTTTGAACCAGGATCCTCCAATACCAGCCCCCTGGAGTAGCTTGGAATACAAGTATGAGTCACCAGTGGTTGGCAAATTTTGTTAATTTTAATATTCCAATGCATGTGCATGTGTATATATGGACAGAGAGGGTCAAATAGAAGTAATGTAATCCACATACAAATAGCAAAACTAAGATGAACTCTCTAAAACTGAAAATGAACAAGTGTATCTTTAAAAGTGTTTCCTAAGCATTAATCTCATATGTCCATAACAAATGGAATTAATTAAGAAGAAACACGTTACATGACACAATATGTGGGTAAAGAGTGCAAAGCAATAAATAGTATTTGAAACAGATACACAGCTTCTGAAATTGAGTATAATAATTGAATATTTTCTCATTATTTCCAAAATAAAAGATAATATGTATGTTAATTTTAATGGCACATCTAAACGCAGAAAGTAAAAAAATATATATCCCAGGATTATATGCTTGTAATTATTACTTTATCCATCTGTCCCTTTGGGTGAATATTTTAACTTAATTCTGACTAAATTAAATGTCAGAAATAATCTATTATATTTCATATGCTACTACCTACTAAAATTGTAATGCTGATTTATTGCTGTGATCTCCTATTTAAAGCATGAACAAGAACTATTAAACTCTCATTCCAGAAGGGAAATTTTTATTATTAACAGATGCAGTCTAACTGGGGAGTCTCACACTGCCATGAAATATGAGTTCTTTCAAGACGCATTAATTCATTACGTGTGCATGGGGATCGCGAGGTGGACCAGCCCTGGACCCTGGCAGCATTCTTAGCTCCTGTTGTCATCAGTTCCTAAGTGATTCTGCGGCCCTTGTCCCTGGAGGCCTCCTTGTTGTGATATGTCTTCCTGTGCAAACCCTGTTCTCCCGGAGTTGATGAGCACTCTCTCCTCCTCTCTAGTTTGCTCTAATAAAATCCCCATTTTTCACAAACGTAGGGGCATTCTTTCTTCCCCGCCTCATTTTTCAAGTACCAAATCATGGCATTTCAAATTTTAAATAAAAAGTCCAATTTTTCATAATGACAGCAACTGCATTGATGTATGATCCTGAAACACTAAATGACTCATTCCTGATGATACTTGAAGAAGCCCTCTTGTATTTTAAAACATCAAAATGATTTTCTTTGGCATTGCATTATAGGCTTTGTTTATTTAAGTTCTTAATAGGCTATGTTTCATTATCCAAGGTCTAAGTCCTTCTTGTAAATTAGATCCCATCTGCTACATCTCCTCATTAGGAGCATAAAGGACAGATAATTCTGCACATTCCTTCCTCAAATAAATCTTATAAGCTTGCGAGCAGTCTGATTGACTGCTGAAATCTTGGAAGCACTAGAAATAATGACAAACAGGCAATTTGTATTTTTATTTTTTAACCTTTGGAGTGAAATTCAGTACAGACACATCTAAAAAATTCACAAAAGCCATCAATTCTCTTTGCTCATCTAGATAATCTGAGAGAGGAAAGTAACGCCAGAGTAGCTGTTATAACGAAGAAGATTATCATTATTAGTTCCAAGCAGAGCATCCAGGGATGTGTTTTTTTGTTGTTGTTTTTTAATTTATAGTTTTTATTGTAAAGGTGATGTAGAGTTGGGTTCCAGTTAAAATGAGTCAAGCAATGGCTACATTTCTTTTCAACAATGACATCTACTTCCTTGTTCTCCCCCAGTTCTTTCTTCATTTCCTAGATCTCCCAACATAGCGTCTAGTGGATTTCACTGCTGAATTGGTTCAACCTTTGCCTCACCACTTTTGTGCTTCCCCTCCCCCTCCCCAAATCAGACTTATATGCAAGACAAAGGGTACAAAAGTCAAAGACAGTGACCAAAAAGAGAATAACCCAAAGGAAAAAATGGAATGAACAAAAAAAGGAACTCCAAATAGTACAATAAAATTTTTCTTGTTTCCGCCCCTTGGAGTTTATTTCCATAGCCATCGTTTTGTATGGCCATATGCACCTAGCTCTTGAGCACTTACCATACTCTTCTCATTATGTGAATGCTTAGAGTGCTGATTAGGTAATCATGTCCAGGTGCAATTATTGGTCACTGCCCGTTGAGTTTACTTCCAGGTTTATAGACACATTCTAATTATTATACACGAGGGAAGCCATGATGCTTGTCTTTCTTTGTTTCTGTTTTCCTTTGCTCAGTATAATTTGACCCAAGTCTTTCCATTTCCTCACAGATGGGGCATTCATTTTGATGGAAGCATAGAATTCCATTGTGTATATAGACCACATTTTATTGATCCATTCATCCACTGAGGGACATCTAAGTTAATTCCATGTCTTAGGTATGGTAAACAATTCTGCAATTAACATGGTTATGCTGGTGGCTTTATTGCAGTCTAGTTTGTGATCATTTGGATAAATACCCAGGTGTGAAATTGCCAGGTCATAGGGAAGCTCTATGTTGAGTCTTTTGAGGAACCTCCATACTGCTTTCCAGAGTGGTTGAACAAGTTTACACTCATCGTATGCATGTAGTAGGGTTCCCTTCTGGCTACATTCCCACCAGCATCTGTTATTGTTAGTTTTCTTGATAAAGGCCATTCACACTGGGGTGAGATGGAACACCGGTGCTGCTTTGATTTGCATTTCTTTTATGGGCAAGGATGCTGAAGATTCCTTCATGAGTCTCTCCGCCATTGTTATTTCTTCTTTAGAGAAGTGTCTCTGTAAATCTTTAGTCCACATATTAATCGAGTTGTTGTTTTTTTGGCTACACAAATGCAGAAAACCGAAGTTCATAGTATATTACCCTGCACCAAAATGAATTCCAAATGCATGAAGGACCTCAATGTAAGACCTAATACCCTGAAAATATTACAGGAAGGGATAGGGAGAACACTAGGACTCCTTGGCACAGATCAAAACTTTCCAATATCCAGAATCACACGAAAAAAATCAAAGAAAGACTGGAAAAATGGGGTTGCATTAAACTGAAGAGCTTCTGCATAGCAAAGGGCATAGCTAGCAAGATAAATAGAAAGGCCAGAGAATGGGAGAAGATCTTTGCTAGCTTTGCATCAGACAAGGGCCTCATATCTAAATTATACTTAGAGCTAAAATAAATAAAGTTCTCCAAACAAATCTTTGAAGAAGATGTTTTCAAGACAAAGTTCCTATCCCCACACTGCCTTGTGATGACACCATCATTGATGTAAAGGGCTATGAGAGGCAAGTGCTCACTTATACCCGAGGTTTGCACATTTCAAAAGTAAATTTACTAGGAATCAAGAGCTTAAAGAATGCCAAAGATGCACAGTACTGTGTAATTCCAGGACCATTGTAGAGGATAGTAATGCAGTCCAGCAGTTGAGGGTTAAAAAATATGGGTTTATAAACGAAGATTCTTTTTCTCTTGCTGGAGTAGGAAGGGTAACAGGAGACTCTTCAGCCATATTTTATTGTTGTATTAGTATAACTGGCAGTAAGTAACTGAACATATTTAAAGTGTGCAATAACTCATGCTTTGATAAAAGACATCATTACAAGTGTGATAATGTTACTTAAAAACCACATTTCAACAGCATGGTTTAGTTGTACAGTTTTTATTCTGAGTTTCATTCTGAGTTTCCATACAGGCTGACAATGTATCCTGATCAAAATCCCCCCCACCCACCTCTTCCCTCCTCTCTCATCACCCACCTCTTCCAGCAAGTTCAGTCGGTGGCAGTACGCCATTTTTATATACACATGAAGTATTTTGATCATATTCACTTTCACTCATTTAGTTGGCCTTCCCTCCTGCCTGTGGGACTTCATAGCAACATAAACTATTTTACCTCGATATCATTTATATTTATCTAACTTTTAAGTGTACAAAATGGTGTCATGGGGCTAGGAATATGGCCTAGTGCTAGAGTGCTTGCCTTGTATATATGAAGCCCTGGGTTCGATTCCCCAGCACCACATATATAGAAAATGCCAGAAGTGGCGCTGTGGCTCAAGTGGCAGAGTGCTAGCCTTGAGCAAAAGGAAGCCAGGGACAGTGCTCAGGCACTGAGTTCAAGGCCCAGGACTAGCAAAAAAAAAAAAATCCAACAAAGTTGTGTCACCATGATTATTCACACATATATACATGTATATAAATGTGTAGAGAGATTTATTTATAGATTAATCTTTTCTATTGCTCTGTCGTGCTTCTTTGTGATTCTTTTCTCCTACCTCTGATCCCCTCATTCACGCTCTCATGTACACACTGATCTGTTACAGGTTCATTTTTTTTTTTTTACTATAGCATAAATGGAAATATAAACAGGTGTATATTTTGAAACACATAGAAAACATTAGTGTATCTCTGGCCTAATGTACTCCCTATAATTATTTCAAAAATTTTTTAATTTGTTGTACATTGTTTACTCCTCAGTTCTCATTTTTTAAGAATTACACTGTGTATATACCATATTTCAGGAACCACAACAGTCGCAGGTGGACACAAATTTTGGCTCCTACAATGAAACTGGTATAAATATTCTTATGAATGTCTTCCCACAGCATCTTTTGTAACACTGGTTAAATACCTAGGGTGAAAGAAATGGTTGAATAGTTTACTACAAGTATGTTTCAATGTTTTCAAAGCTATCTGGGGTTCACTACAATGAAACGGGGTCCCCCCCCAAGGGAGGGGATTCCTGGTTCCCCCAAGAGTCCACCACACAGTCTCCAGCTACAAAATGACAAAAAGACAGATTTACTGGGGAAGTAAAAAGTGAACAAAAAGTGAACCGACCGGCCTTGGTCGCAGCCCACACTCGGGAGCCGAAACTGCCGACCATGTGTGCAGATCAGGGCCCAGACTCGGGAGCTGGAGCCGCCTGCACGTGTGCAGCCCAGACTCGGGAGCTGGGACCGCGTGTCCGTGTGGCCTTCCAGCCTGGTTATAAGGCAAACATCACAGTTAAACGTGCCACACGCAGGTGACCAATGAGGATACAACAATTACAGAGCATGCTAGGCCGCTCGCAGGTGGCCAATAGAGTTACAGTCTGTCTCATAGTATCTGTTTGAACCAACGTATCATTTGAGTTAGAATTGGCGCATGGATTTGGGGGGCTCACAGGATGCAGGTGGATATGCCTACTCATAGGAGGGCACAGGCTTAACCTTGAACGTTCCTTGAACTTTTCATGCTTCAGGTGGTCAAGCAGTTTACACACTCTTACCACAGCGAAGGGGAGCTTCCCTGGATAGGGTGGGGGAGAGCTTAGAGCTCCAACTCTAATCTGAGCTGGAGTCAACTTGAAGTTCCTCCACAGCTAATGATGGCACTGGCCAGATCTGACTTCCCTATTACACTATCTCTCTGCTTTGCTTTGCTGTTTTAGCACATTTTACATTTCTTTTAGGACAGTATGAGACATTATAATACCTGAAAAAAAATTCAGACATTATCCTGCACTAAACTCCATAAGGTCATGTAGATTGTTCGTATATTACTAGATTTTCACTGCTACCTATGATCAATATTTTTATATCTTAGTTTATCAGAGATTTAATTTCCTCAATGTGGGTATATTTCTTACATCAGGATAATGGCTTCAGAGAGTTTTTTTAACTCCCTGAGACAGGTTCAACAGAAATAGTATTGTTTTTTCCTATTAAAATGTAAACTCTGGCTTTATGATGTGGTTTCCAAGTGTAAGGTCTGGCTCTTTCTTTCCTATTATCTATGTTTCCTTAAATGAAAGATTGTTTTCAGAGTTGACCATTTTGTCTGAATTATCAATGCTCAATTGTTTTGTGTATTTTATTGATAACCTGTGAAGAATAGCGAGGACATATGTCTACTCCTTACTATAAATCTCATTTGGTTGCTTGTGATATTTTAGAAGAGCTTAGGATCATTTTAGACTTGCCATATAATCCATTATCATTTTACTTAGACGTTGTAGGAGGGAGATAGGGTATGTAACATTATGGGAGTTTAAACCTGGGTTTTGAGAGTTTTTCTTAAATATAAAAAAAAAATCCACTTTAGGAAATGGTTCTTGTTGTTCAAAGTGTCAAAGCACTAGAATTGAGCAAAAGAACTCTGGGACTGTGCCCAGGCCCTGAGTTCAAGCTCTACTACCACCACCACCAACAACAAAAATCCATCTTTAGCTATCTTATTCTAAGCATCACTAGCCTCTGACTATTCATTTCTTCCTCACATGCTATGTTCTGAGCATAATTAAATCTTTGAAACTTTGCTCGGTGCTCACATTCTTCTGGTAATATTTTTTTTTTATATTCCTGTAGTCTTACTAGAATAAAAGTTGATAAATGAGTTTTACAATAAAATTGCAAACATTTTGATGTGTGGTCCATATCTACTCTCTGATATATTTCTTATTTCTTTTCTTAATATTTTTAAAAACATAGGTGTGCCAGTACAGATCATGAGCACACAGGTCATAGTGTTCCCAAGGATAAAATGTTATCTATTAATTGAT